>NC_050455.1:75837412-76024912 GCF_903995425.1 Onychomys torridus
ACTACCGTTTCCCGTTTCTCTACTCCTCCCAGTTCCACCCCACAGCTCCTCCCATCCAGACAACTCTCTTTCTGTCTCTCATTAGAAAATAAACAGGCAACTAAAGAATATTAATAAATATAATAAGATAAAACAAAAGGTTACACATCAGAATTGGACAAGACAAAGAGAAGTATATGAGCCCAAGAGAAGGCTCAAGAAACAGAGACCCAGTCATTCACACACTCAGCAAGCTCATAAAAGTACTAAACTAGAAACCATAATATGTACACAAAGGACCATGTAGAAAAGTAATTTTTATCCCAATATTGCATGCTGTTTAATTCCAATGTCCACTTTTGAGATCCCTGGCCAATGCTCCTGTCTACCAGGTTATCACAGAGGGGTTAAATATTAATAAAATCAAAAGTCAAAATTTGTATAGCATGAATTTTATGTATAATATCATTGCATTTATTCGGTATTTCAATGAAATTATTATTTTTTAAATCCAATATTTGAAAATTAAAAGCTGAACATATTTAACTTGTGAATATTCATCCATATTTCTCATAGCATTCTCTCCCCTTGTCATTCCTCAAGAGATCACTGATAATTTCAAGTAAACAACATGTTTTGAGATTATGAGAAATAAAACAGGAGGAGGAAATGTGGGAAATTTTAAGATCAATATAATCATCTAGCAGATTAAAAACAAACAGAAACAACACACTTTGATCTAAGGAAATGATGCTGTTTAAAACATGCTATGAAAATCAGTTTATTGAAAATCCAAAACAAGAACACTGATATAGATATTGCAGCACAGTTGAGGTATTTTTGTGTAGTAGAGACCAGTCAGAACCTTGCTAAACTACAAAAAAAAAAAAAAAAAAAGCTTATATGGAAAAGTAACCTTGGAGATGGGTTTTAAACAGTAAAGTGGTGTTTGCCAGGTTTTCAAAATAAACATAAGTTAGATGTTACTGAGAAAGACATAAGTGTCTTCATAGTTTGAAAAATTCAGAAAATATAGATACCAGAACTGGAACATTTGAAATACAGCCATGAACACATAGGGAGATAGCCTAAGCAAAGACTAGACATGAATGCAAGGCATAGTTTTCACTCTATTCAGTATGTGATATTGACCCCTCAAATGTTCCAATGACAATAATATGCTATGAGCCAATTGTACCCCACATCCTAGTAATCCCATAGTTCTAGAGAAGAAGGCACTGGGATAGTAAGCTTAAGGTCAGGCACTGAGGAGATTGCTTAGCGTCAAGGACACTTGTTTTTCTAGAGGACCCGAGGTTGGGTCTCAGCCTCCAGCTCACAAGCATCTGTAACTCCAGCTCCAGAGTATCCAGCACCATGTAGTGGCCTACTTACCCACATACGTGGCATACTCACATACACACAGAAATGTAAAATATTTTAAAAATGAATCATTTAAGAAATAAGAGAGTTCAAAGTCAGATTCAACTACTTCTAGGCCAGCTTGGGCTATGTGAGCCCCTGTCTCAAAAATCCATAATAATGATCATGATGATGTCCTGTAATAAATCAGAGACTCTGCAGGAGACTGAGTTATCTTGATGTTTTATTGTTTGTTTATAAAGTACACAGATGATCTATTAGGAAAACATCTGGTGTTCAATATGTTAAATATTGAACATATTGAAGCTTCTTTACATATTCTGGAAATTGTATCAATTTGCCTCACAAATCAGTGAAGGACATTATGCTTTGCTATCACTGGTGTCCTGAGTAAGGCAGTCTGCTTAGTTACACACACTATTCATGTCACTTTCATCCCGCTAGGGTTGCCAGTAGGGGTGGAATTTAAATCAAGGAACATGTATTTTATTACTAAGAGTGAATTAAATATCTTTTTTATTCTACCTTTGAAACACATTGAAAATGCTCCAGTTTAAATGGCAGTAAATATGGTTCTAAGAAATTTCATAAAGTAGACTACAAAATCTTAAATGTGACACAAAAATATTTTTTACAAAAGGTTTATTTATTTGTATTTTATGTCAATGGGTGTTTTGCCTGCATGTATGTTTGTGTACTAGGTACGTGCATGGTGGGCACAGAGGCCAGAAGAGGGCTTTGGATTCTCTGGAATGGGAGTAACAGATGGTTACTGTGTAGATGCTGGGAATCAAGCCCAGGTTCCTCTGGAAGAGCAGCAAAAACTTTTTGTTACAGAACTCTCTCTCCAGCCACCAACTCTGACTTTAAATAGATAAATGGGATGGACTACAACACAGGAAACAATCTCGACCATGCTCTTTGTTCTTTGGTACATTTTAAATTTCTGTTTCTTCCCACTATCCTTTCATTTCCCACCAGATTTTTCCTGAATATTTGCTGTCATGTGCTGCTTTGATCATTTCCTGTGTTTATTTTCGGCTTAAATGTCTGGGAAGGTCTTGACACAAATTAAATGAAGCTTTATGCTACAGTGTTTGATAAGGTTTTAAAGTATCAACTGTCCCCAAAACTTCAAAATTATTAATTGTGCCAATGGACAATATTTTTTACACCTTTACATATATTTGCTGAAAAATTAAAATTTTAAGCCAATGAGGTTTTATTCCTGTTTTTGTTTGTTTGTTGGTTGGTTGGTTGGTTTTGTTTTGTTTTGTTTTGTTTTTTTTTTGGAGCTGAGGATTGAACCTGGAGCCTTGTGCTTGCCAGGCAAGTGCTCTACCACTGAGCTAAGTCCCCAACCCCGCTAATGAGGTTTTTATATCATATACATATACATACATATGTATTCTTCTGTCACACATTACACCACAACCACAATTTCCCCTCTTCCCCTCTCTCCACTCCTCCCAATTCCCCTACACAAACCTTCCCTGCCCCCCAAATCCACTTGTCTTCCATTTCCATTCAGAAAAGAGTAGGCTTCCCAGAGATATCAATTGAACACACATAACACGTTATAATAATACTAGGTAAAGCTCTTCATATCAATGCTGGACAAGATAACCCCATAGGAGGAAAGGGTCAAGAAAAGCTGGCAAAGGAGTCGGAGACACCTGCCCCCACTCTCACTCTTTGGAGTCCCAGGAGATCACCAAGTTACAAGCATATATGCTGAGGACCCAGATCAGACCCACGCAGGCTCTGTGGTTGCTGCTTCAGTCTCTAAATCCCTACGATTCCTGCTTAGTTAATTCTGTAACTCATGTTTTAGTGGTGTCCTTGAACCCTCTCGCTCCTACAATCCTTCCTCTTCTCCTTCTATGGGATTCCCTGAGCTCCAGCTAATGTTTGACTGTAGGTCTCTGCATCTGCTCCCATAAGTTGCTTGATGAAGCCTCTCTGTTGACAGTTGGGCTAGGCACCAATGTGTGAGTTTAGCAGACTATCCTTGGGATTCATTTCATTGACATTTTTTCTAATAGCTTTTATTACAATATTCTTCATTTAATTGTGTTTGGTAAGTTTGACAGAAAGAGTGATTAATCAAAATGTTATACATAAAGGATCAAATGAGCCAGGTGGGGTGTAGTGGTACACATCTTTAATTCCAGCTCTGGGGGTCAGATTTCTCTTAGTTTGAGGCCAGTCTTGTCTATAGAGTGAGTTCTAGCATAGTCAGGGCTACAGAGAGAAACCCTGTCTCAAAAAGTAAAAAATTCAGCTGGGCGGTGGTGGGGCACGCCTTTAATCCCAGTATTTGGGAGGCAGAGGCAAGCTGATCTCTGTGAGTTCAAGGCCAGCCAGTTCCAGGAAAGGTGCAAAGCTACACAGAGAAACCCTATCTCGAAAACAAGCAAACAAACAAGAAGTAAAAAATTCAGATGTTTGTGTTGGAGAGGAGTTGCTTAAAATTGTATTTAATTAATTATAAAATAAACAAGGTTAAAATACTTCAGAAATTTTCCAGTTAATGTGGTGTACATTCTTGTTCTTTTCTCAAAAGTGCTATTTTTATTTATTTACTTTGTGAGTGCTGGGATTGAATCTAAGAACTCATGCATGCCAGGCTAGCTAGCCCTCTAACTCTGAGCTACACAATCACAAGTCTCAGAGGCACATTTGATTTCAATTTAAGCATTACTAAAAGAATAGGAGGTATGTACAGAATACATGCATGACTCTGCTGTTACCATTATGTTTTCTGGCTTTAAAGCGTAATGAAGTCTTTATTGATTATCATGGGGACATGATAATTTTAAATATTTCTTGTTTTGTTTTGTTTTTTGTTTTTCGGGACACAGTTTCTCTGTGTAGCTTTGCGCCTTTCCTGGATCTCCTTTGGTAGACCAGGCTGGCCTCGAACTCACAAAGATCCGCCTGCCTCTGCCTCCCGAGTGCTGGGATTAAAGGCATGTGCCCCCGCCGCCGCCACCACCACCACCACCACCACCCAGCTAAATATTTCTTTAAATGACTGATTTAAAGGCACTAGTTGAAGTTTAAAATGAGACTACATAAAGAAGGACAATTCTCTCAAACATCTGGTCATCTATCCTGTTAGAGTTTCAGTACTTTTCACTCTTGTCTGATGGTATGAAAAATAATTTGGACAAGCTGCCTCAGTTGAAATGGTTCTTTATTTGGAGCAAGGAATGAGTGAGTAGACAGTTCACCTAGGAGATGTGAGAATAGCTCACCTTCTAGAATATAAAATTTGCATGGAGCTTCTTTGATCAGATTAAATGAGTATATGTGTATGTACACATATAAAATATCATATTCAAATATATTGTACATATATATTATATGTGTGTCTGTCAAATTCCATTCTTAAAGACAAACTCTAACTAACTTTAAATATTCTAGCTATCAATTCATCAAGAGAAGAACTGCATGGTTTACATACCAGAAACATATTTAAAATTTTTATTTTCATATTTTCTATATGGTCATGCTTAAGAGCAATAGCCTAAATACATTCCTGACATAATGTTACCTATAAAGTAAATCTACATTTAGAATTTTATTTTTTAGTACCTTGATTTCATTTTCTATAAGTAATGCATAAAAAGTAAGCAAAAAATTTAAAATATATTTAAAAGTGTCTTGAAATAGCAGGTTTATAGGTATTTACTGAATCCTTAAAATCTCAGAACTACAGCATTTTGATAAAATAAATAACATTTATCCAATGCCTCTTACATGTTTCATAACATACTAATAATTCTGTACCTAAAATGTACATTGATTTTACCTAGAGCCCTGTATAACTTTGATATAGCTATAGCTTATAGTGTAATAAGTGTATCAATGAAATTAAACCACTTTTAACTTTAGGAAATGCTTACCTATTTTTAACTTGAAAATAATATCTGTCATCAGAGAACTGATGTGAAACCACCTGTAATGTTTAAATAAATTTTAACATGTTCCTGAAAAAGCAAAACATATTTTAGTCTTTTAAAGTACGGAGCATGTAAAATCAGGTATTTTAGAACCTGAACTCACTGACTATCTAAAACTGCTTTCTTGCATATCTGCAGTTTTAGGAGAGGAGCCCAGACAGCACCTCATGCAGACTGGATGGATGACTACCTGAGCTGTAGTAGGTAATTCATTTGATTTCACCAAAATTCATAGAATATAATCACTGCTCACTACTTGAGAAAACATCAGGGTTCATATTTCCAGTCACAAGTGAACATATTTAGGTTCAGTAAATTGGTAAGGCATTGAAATTTTTTGCTGTTGTCTTAACCACTGTTTCCCCACTTTTCAGAGTACCACAATTGATTTAATTAATCTAAAATTTGCCAGACTATAGTCCTACATCCAGTCTGTTGGCTCTCACCCCTTGCTCTTATGGCAACTACTTTGTAGTCTTTACAAAAGATGTGTCACCAATCTTATTTAAGGTGAAGGGATGATCTGTGGCTATTATAAGTTTCAGTCTTTCCAGGTGACTTATTTCTGAGTTCCTGAGATGTGGGTGCTGATTTAATGGTTATCTGCAGTATAAATACAGCATGCATGTCTCTATCTTATACCCCCGAACATGTGTGGTCCCTTCAAGAAATCACTTTTTGCAATAATGTAAAATGTAAACAGTAACAACAGTGATAGTAGAATAAAAGACGACTCTAGCTGGTACCTACAGATAAGTAAACCATCAAACACAGAGAAAAGTGGTGGATAACACATCCTATCCGATGATAAATTCATTGTAAAAGGAGAGGTTGGTTTTACTGTGAGGTAGAATGCAAATACTATACCGAGTTTGCGCACGGACGGAATTGGCTCTGAAAGGAGGAACTGTGCTTACCCATGTGACAGCACACAGAGATCTAAGGGAGACCCTCACCTGAGCTCGGTACCTCCACCAAGCCCCCGTGGTAGAAACATCCATTACCACGAGTTTGGGAAGTGCGTTGTTGCATTTCCTGACTTGACTTTCATAAGGGCTGCAGCTCCGCTGTGGGGAGGCCGGAAGTAGAACTGACAACAGAGCCTTGAATCCTTGCCTTCAGGAAAGCAGCCACTTCGGCAAGTACAATTGCACTTGACGTTGCAGCATGTGTGTTGAAAAGCATGAGCAGCTTCACCTCTGTCTGTTTCACTTTTTCAATAGCAATAATTAAACTACTAAACAAATTATGAATAAATATATTTTGAGAAACCTACTTACAAGTTAAGTAAATTTTGCCTCAATTCCCTGTTCCTAGAGAACAGGACTCCACCTTTCTCAGGTGATGTCAACTTTATCTCTGTTTTTTTTTTTTTGTACAAGAAAAAGAATTTTTATTTTATTTATTTATTTAGCTATTTATTTATATCTATACAGGTATGTTTGATATGTCAGGTCATAGAAGCAAAGATGGAATAGACACATAATTTTCACAGCACGTTTGTTAACAGTTGCTTCAAATAAAACCTGTGATCATACATATTGCGAATCTAGACACTCAATATATATGATACACTTAAGTGAAAGAGATTTTCTTTTTATAATTTTATAATTAATTTAATTTTATATATCAGCCAAGGATTCCACTGTCCTCCCTCCTCCTGCCTCTCCCCTGCCATTCCCCTAATCCACCCCCCATTCCCATCTCCTCCAAAGCAAGGACTCCCCTGGGGATTCAGCTCAGCCTGGTAGATTTAGTTGAGGCAGGTCTAATCCCCTCCTTCCTTCACCTAGGCAGAGCAAAGTGTCCCAGAATTGGCCTTAGGATCAAAATACACTAAGGGCAGGTCCTGGTCCTACTGCCTGGGGGCCTCCTAAATAGTTCAAGCTAATCAACTGTTTCACTTATCCAGAGAGCCTGATCCAGTTCCATGGGAGCTCCTCAGCTATTGGTTTATAATTCATGTGTTTCTACTAGTTTGGCTATTTGTCCCTATGCTTTTTCCAGTCATGATCTCAATATTTCTTGCTCATAGAATCCCTCCTCTCTTTTGCTGATTGAACTCCTGGAGCTCCTCCTGGGGCCTGGCAGTGGATCTATGCATCTGCTTCCATCAGTCACTGGATGAGAGTTCTATCACAACAGTTAGGGTGTTTGCCATCCAATCACCATAGTAGATCAGTTCAGGCTTTCTCTAGACATTGCCAGTAGTCTATTGTGGAGGTATCTTTGTGGATTTCTGAGGACCTCTCTGGTGGATACTAGATGTAAAGCAAAGGATGACTAGAGTGCTACTCACAACTCCAGGGAGGCTACCTAGTAAAGAGGACCCTAAGAAAGACACAGGAATCGCCCAATGACTGAGAAATGGATGAGATCTACATGAGCAAACTGGACGTGGTGGGGGGTAATGAAGGGCAAGGGGTGGAGGAAAGAGAGCTTAGGGGAGCAGGAGATCCCAGCTGGATCAAGAACAGAGAGGGGCTCCATCTGCCCCGGAATTCCCATCTGGACCAGAGCCACTTCCTGAGACTCATAGACCAGCCCCCAGCTCCCATCCACCCAATCTCCCATATGGACAAGAGGTGAGTGCCTGGGGTTATAGTCAGAGAGGCAACCACCCATGGGTCCCACCCCTGAGCACCATCCTGGGAAAACCTGCCCAACTTGGCCCCAGTTTCCGGCCAATTGGCAGGCCCTTGTGGGAAGGCTCCCCTTTTCCAAGCCTGCAGACAGACCTTGCAGTATCCACACCCTGCCCCCACACCCATTTGCCTAAGACCCCAGCCACTTCCTGAGACTCAGAGTCCAGCCCCCCAGCTCCTATCTGGCCAGTACTCTCATCTGGACCAGAGCTCCCATCTGGCCCAGAGCTTACATCTGGACCAGAGAGAGGTTCCCTAAATCTGTGAGCTCTGTCTGGACCAAGTACACTGATAAGACCAAGAACGAAACCACAAGGAGATGGGCAGACGCCAAGGCAGAAGTACATACAACAAAATAAAGAGCAATACAGCATCACCAGAACCTAGCCCTTCTCCAACAGCTAGACCTGAACATCATGGAATGGAAGAAGAAGAAAACAACCATAGAAATAACATCATGAAGAGGCTAGAGCCTTATATAAAGAAATCAAAAATAAAGTGGAGGAACAGACAAACAAAAAATGGGAAGAACGCTATAAAAAACTAGAGGAAAGGACAATTAAAGCAGAAGAAAGCAGTAAGTCCCTGAAAGAAAATCAGGAAAAAAACAGGGAAACAGTCCAAGACCTGAAGAGGGAAATAGAAAAAATGAAGAAGACATTAGCAGAAGGAATGTTGGAAATAGAAAATCTGAGTAAACAAACAGGAACTTCAGATGCAAGTATAACCAACAGAATGCAAGATATGGAAGAGAGGATCTCTGGTGTTGAAGATACAGTAGAAGAAATAGATTCATCAGTCAAAGAAAACACTAAAACCAACACAATCATGACCCAAAATGTCCAAGAAATTTGGGATACCATGAAAAGACCAAACCTATGAATAATAGGGATAGAGGAAGGAGAAGAATACCAACTCAAAGGCACAGAAAATATATTTAACAAGATCATAGAAGAAAACTTTACCACCTTAAAGAACGAAATGCCTATGAAGATACAAGAAGCCTATAGAACACCTAAAAAGACTAGGACCGCCACCCCCCCCCAAATCCCCTCGCGACATAATAATTAAACAACTAAACGTAAAGAATAAAGAAAGAATATTAAGGGCAGCAAAGGAACAAGGCCAAGTGACTTATAAAGGAAAACCCATCAGAATAACACCTGATTTCTCAATGGAGACTTTGAAAGTCAGAAGGATCTGGACAGATATAATGCAGACACTAAGAGACCATGGATGCCAGCCTAGACTAATATAACCAGCAAAACTCTCAGTCATCATAGATGGAGTGAACAAGACCTTCCAAGACAAAACCAGATTTAAACTATACTTATCCACAAACCCAGCCCTACAGGAAGCACTAGAAGGAAAGTTACAACCTAAGGAATGCAGATACACCCATGAAAACACAAGAATGAACAATCACTGGTCATTAATATCCCTTAATATCAATGGACTTAATTAACCTATAAAAAGACACAGACTAACAGAATGGATACAAAAACAGGATCCATCTTTCTGCTACATACAAGAAACACACCTCAAATTCAAAGACAGACACCACCTAAGAATAAAAGGCTGGGAAAAGACTTTCCAATCACATGGTCTTAAGAAACAAGCTGGTGTAGCCATCTTAATATCCAGCAAAATAGAGTTCAAACTAAAATCAATCAAAACAGATGATGAAGGACATTACATACTCATTGCAGGAAAGATCCACCAAGATGAAGTCTCAATTCTGAACATTTATGCCCCAGACACAAGGGCACCCACATATGTAAAAGAAACATTACTAAAGCTTAAATCACATATAAAACCCTACACATTAATAGTGGGAGACTTCAACACCCCACTTTTATCTCTGGACAGATTGGCCAAGTTAAAACTTAACAGAGACATAATGGTCTTAACTGATGTTATGGCTCAAATGGACTTAATTAATATCTACAGAACATTCCACCCAAACAAAAAAGTATATACTTTCTTCTCAGCATCCCATGGAACCTTCTCTAAAATCGACCACATACTTGGCCACAAAGCAAATCTCAACAGATACAAAACAATTGGAATAAACTCTTATGTTCTGTCGGACAACCATGGTTTAAAGTTAGATTTGAACAACAGAAAATACTACAGAAATCCTACAATCTCATGGAAACTGAATAATGCTCAACTGAATCACCAATGGGTTAAGGAAGAAATAAAGAAAGAAATTAAAGACTTCCTAGAGATCAATGAAAATAAATATACCACATACCCAAACTTATGGGACACTATGAAAGCAGTGCTAAGAGGGAAATTCATAGCACTAAATGCCCACATAATAGAAGCTGGAGAAATCTCAAGCTAGTGACTTGACAGCACAACTGAAAGCCCTTGAACAGGAAGAAGCAAAGTCTCCCAGGAGGAACAGATGCCAGGAAATTATCAAATTGAGAGCTGAAGTCAATAAAATAGAAATAAAGAGAACAATACAAAGGATTAATGAAACAAAGAGTTCTTTGAGAAGATCAACAAGATAGACAAGCCCTTATCCAAACTAACCAAAAGACAGAGAGAGAGCATCAAAATTAACAAAATCAGAGATGAAAAGGGGGACATAACAACAGACAATGAGGAAATCAAGAGAATCATCAGGTCATACTTTAAAAACCTCTACTCCACAAAACTGGAAAACCTAAAAGAAATGGATAATTTTCTGGAGAGGTAACACATACCTAAGTTAAATCAAGACCAGATAAACCATTTAAATAGTCCAATAACCCCTAAGGAAATAGAATCAGTCATTAAAAGTCTCCCAACCAAAAAAGCCCAGGACCAGATGGTTTCACTGCAGAATTCTACCAGATCTTCAAAGAAGAATTAATACTAATACTCCTTAAATTGTTCCACACAATAGAAGCAGAAGGAATATTACCAAACTCCTTCTATGAGGCTACAATTACCCTGATTCCTAAACCAAACAAAGATGCAACAAAGAAAGAGAACTACAGACCGATCTCCCTCATGAACATTGTTGCAAAAATAATAAAATACTGGCAAAGAGACTCCAAGAACACATCAAAATAATTATCTACCATGTTCAAGTAGGCTTCCTCCCAGGAATGCAAGGGTGGTTCAACATATGAAAGTCCGTCAATGTAATACAGCATATAAACAAACTGAAAGAAAAAAAAAAAAACATGATCATCTCACTAGATGCAGAAAAGGCATTTGACAAAATCCAACACCCCTTCATGATAAAGGTCTTGGAGAGATCAGGAATACAGGGAACATACCTAAACATGATAAAGGCAATCCAAAGCAAGGCAACAGCCAACATCAAATTAAATGGAGAGAAACTCAAAGCAATACCACTAAAATCAGGAACAAGGCAAGGCTCTCCCCTCTCCCCATACTTATTCAATATAGTACTTGAAGTTCTAGCCAGAGCTATAAGACAACATAAGGAGATTAAGGGGATACAAATTGGAAAAGAAGAAGTCAAGCTTTCCCTATTTGCAGATGACATTATAGTATATATGACTAACCCCAAAAATTCAACCAAGGAACTGATACAGCTAATAAAAACCTTCAGCAACATAGCAGGATAAAAGATCAACTCAAAAAAATCAGTAGCCTTCCTATATACAATAGACAAACAGGCTGAGAAGGAAATCAGAGATACATCACCCTTTACAATAGCCACAAATGATATAAAATATCTTGGGGTTACTCTATCTAAGCATGTGAAGAACCTATATGACAAGAACTTTAAGTTCCTGAACAAAGTAATTGAAGAAGATGTCAGAAAATGGAAAGAACTCCCATGCTCATGGATAGGCAGGATTAACATAGTAAAAATGGCGATCTTAGCAAAAGCAATCTACAGATTCAATGCAATCCCCATGAAATTACCAACACAATTGTTCACAGACCTGGAAAGAATAATACGCAACTTCATATGGAAAAACAAAAAACCCAGGATAGCCAAAAGAATCCTGTACAGTAAAACAACCTCTGGAGGCATCACAATCCCCAACCTCAAGCTATACTATAGAGCTACTGTAATAAAAACAGCTTGGTACTGGCATAAAAACTGATATGTGGACCAATGGAATCGAATTGAAGACCCTGACATTAACCCGCACACCTATGAACATACAATTTTTGACAAAGAAGCCAAAAATGTACAATGGAAAAAAGAAAGCTTCTTCAACAAATGGTGCTGGCATAACTGGATGTCAGTGTGTAGAAGGCTGAAAATAGATCCATATCTGTCACTGTGCACAAAACTTAAATCCAAGTGGATCAAGACCTCAACATAAATCCAGTTACTCTGAACCTGATAGAAGAGAAAGTAGGAAGTACTCTTGAATGCATTGGCACCGGAGATCACTTTCTAAATATAACACCAGTAGCACAGACACTGAGAGAAACAATCAATCAATGGGACCTGTTGAAACTGAGAAGCTTTTGTAGAGCAAAGGACATGGTCAACAAGACAAAGAGACAGCCTACAGAATGGGAAAAGTTCTTCACCAACCCCACATCTGACAGAGGGCTGATATCTAGAATATATAAGGAATTCAAGAAATTAGACATCAAAATGCCCAACAGTCCAATTAAGAAATGTGCTATAGAACTAAACAGAGAATTCTCAACAGAGGATGTTCAAATGGCTGAAAGACATTTTCGGAATTGCTCAACATCCCTAATTATCTGGGAAATGCAAATCAAAACGACTCTGAGATACCACCTTACACCTGTCAGAGTAGCTAAGATCAAAAACACAGAAGACAGCTTATGGTGGAGAGGATGTGGAACAAGGGGTACTCTCCTCCACTGCTGGTGGGAATGCAAGCTTGTACAGCCACTTTGGAAATCAATATGGTGCTTCCTTTGAAAATTGGGAATCCATCTCCCTCAAGATTCAGCTATAGCACTCTTGGGCATATACCTAAGGAATGCTCAATCATGCCACAAGGGCATTTTCTCAGCTATGTTTATATCAGCATTATTTGTAATAGCCAGAACCTGGAAACAACCTAGATGCCCTTCTACTGAAGAATGGATAAAGAAAATATGGTACATATACACAATGGAGTACTACTCAGCAGAGAAAAACAATGACATCATGAGGTTTGCAGGCAAATGAATGGATCTAGAAAAAATCATCCTGAGTGAGGCAACCCAGACTCAGAAGGACAAACATGGTATGTACTCACTCATAGGAGGATACTAGATGTAAAACAAAGATGACTAGACTGCTCCACACCTCCAGGGAGGCTACCTAGAAAACAGGACCCTAGGAAAGACACAGGGACCACCCAATGACAGAGAAATGGATGAGATATACATGAACAACCTGAATGAGAGTGGAAGAAATGAAGGGCAAGTTTTGAGGGAAGGGAGGCTTGGAGGAGCAGGAGAACCCAGCTGGATCAGGAACACAAAGGGAGAGCAAGGAATGGTAGACCATGATGGATGAGGACCACATGAGAACAGGAGTGGGCAGAGTGCTGGAGAGGTCCCCTGAGGTCCACAGTGATGCATCCTCTGTAGACTGCTGGCAGTGGTCGAGAGAAAGCCTGATCTGACCTAGTCTGGTGATCAGATGGCCAAACACCCTGATGGTCAGGCTGGAACTCTCTCCCAGTGACTGATAGAAATGGATGCAGAGATCCTCAGCCAGGCCCCAGGTGGAGCTCCATGTGTCCAGTTGTCGAGAAGGAGGAGGGAGTGTGCAAGCGTGAATTGTTGAGCCCAGGATTGGAAAAATCACGGGGACGAAAGGCCAGAGGAATGGAAGCACATGAATTGTGAATCAAAGGCTGTGGAGCCCCCAGCTGGATCAGGCCCTCTGGATAAGTGAGACAGTTGAGTGGCTTGGACTGTTTGGGAGGCACCCAGTCTGTGGGACTTGGACCTGCCCTTAGTGCATGAGCTGGCTGTTTGGAACCTGGGGTTTACACAGGGACACTTTGCTCAGTCTGGAAGGAGGGGACTGGACCTGCCTGTACTGAATCCACCAAGTTTAAATGAATCCCCAGGGGAGTCTTGGCACTGGAGGAGATGAGAATGGAGGGGAGGGGATGGGGGGACGGTGGGGATGGGGGCAGGAGGGGGGAGCACAGGGGAACACATGGCTGATGTGTAAAGTTAGAACACAAATATAATAAAAAAGGGGGAAAATTAAAAAAAAAAAAGAACAGAGAGGGAGAACAAGGAAAGAGAGAAAGAGATACCATGATAAGTGAAGACCCCATGGGAATAGGAAGAAGCAAAGTGCTGGAGAGGTCCCCAGAAATTCACAAAGATACCTCAACTTTATCTCTTAACCAACTCTACTAAGATATCCCTGCCCCACCAATACATGAATATGAGACAATGAGAATTCTATCATGAAGCAAACCTAAATTAATTTGCCAGTAAGATCACTGGCATAGGTGTTAATGAGATATAATTCTGCAAGGAAGAAAGCCCAATATTATATATCAGCATTGCTAACATCATCAGTGACAGAAGAAGGAGGAGAATAAAGAAAATTCAGGTTTGGGAGGGGAGAAAGAGGAGGAGAAATGCTGGATTGTTTTATTCACCAGCCTGTAAGAAACATAGCCATTGTTACAACTAATGAGACCTACCCAGGACTTGTACCTGAGAGGATAGTGCACAAACTGAGCAGTTCCACAGTTAACACTGTTAATGTAGTTCACACACTACAGAGCAGGTTGCATTCATAGAACATTTTTTTTTCCTGGAACTATATTAAAACAGCCAAATATTCACAGCCTCATTTAAATGTCCTTACAAAATTATCTGTTTAAAAACTGTTATAAAGCCCATTAAAAAGTACTGGAGTGGTAACATAGTTTTCAAAATTTCCTTACATACTTATAGTAACCAAGGATCAGATAGTTAGCTAATTATATCAGTTAACACTAGTGTTGCCTTCCATGCTACCTAACCTCAGTCTGCCCTGAAGCTAATTTACAGAGAGAAAGCCTCCAGGAAAAACAGTAATTGAGAACTGAGTGTTTTGATTTGAAAATTTTGTAGAGGTCATAAGACCCCAGAAAAATAGGTAAATAAAATGCTGATGGTAAATTCTTCTACTTCACTCTTTTTCTTGTGACCAAGACTTGTATTTAATACATATGTATGACTAAACATTTACACAAATAACCACTAGACTAATCAGCCACACTTGTTAAAGTGTTAGTTGTGTTTATTAAAATTTACTAACCTGGTGGGATTTTCCTCCAAGACAGAGAGAAAATAGAGGACAATGGAAATAAAACTGATTCTGAAGAAAAATTACTGATGATAATTTACTGTAGCAATAATTCCTAAGAACAAATATCCTCATTATAATTTTATTTACTTTTTCCAATCATGGTTTCAATATCCCTTGCTCATAGAATCCCTCCTCTCTCTCATTGATTGGGCTCCTGGAGCTCTGCCTGGGACCCAGCTGGATCTCTGCATCTGCTTCCATCAGTCACTGGATGAGGGTTCTATGATGACAGTTAGGGTATTCAGCCAACCAATCACCAGAGTAGGCCAGCTCAGGCACCCTCTCGACCATTACCAGTATTCTATGGTAGAGTCTTCTTTGTGGATTCCTGGTAACCTCCCTATTACTCTGCTTCTCCCTATTCTAATGGTGTCTTCATTTATCATTTGTATCTCTTTCCTTGCTCTCTCATGCTGTTCCCATTCCACCTCAAACTCCAGCTCCCCTAAGCTCTCATCCCCAGTCCTTTGCCCTCCATTAACCCCCACCCCAAGTTTGCTCATGTAGATCTCACTCATTTCTCCATTACTGGGCAATCCATGCATCCTTCCTAGGGTTCTCTTTACTAGTTAGCCTCCATGGAGCTGTGGATTGCAGTCTGGTTACCCTTTGCTTTACATCTAGCATCCACTTATGAGTGAGTATATACCATGTTTGTCCTTCTGAGTCTGGGTTACCTCACTCAGGATGATATTTTCTAGTTCCATCCATTTGCCCGCAAACCTCATGATGTCGTTGTTTTTCTCTGCTGAGTAGATTGTGTATATGTACCACATTTTCTTTATCCATTCTTCAGTTGAGGGGCATCTAGGTTGTTTCCAGGTTCTGGCTATTACAAATAATGCTGCTATGAACATGGTTGACCATGTGTCCTTGTGGTATGATTGAGCATTCCTTGGGTATATGCCCCAGAGAGGTATAGCTGGGTCCCGAGGGAAATTGATTCCCATTTTTCTGAGAAACCTCCATACTGATTTCCAAAGTGTCTGTACAAGTTTGCATTCCCACCAACAGTGGAGTAGAGTTTCCCTTGCTCCACATCCTCTCCAGCATAAGCTGTCTTCAGTGTTTATGATCTTAGCCATTCTGACAGGTATAAGATGGTATCTCAGAGTCATTTTGATCAAGACTGTGATTGGAAAAATTACAGAGACAACTAGCCAAACTAGTGGAAACACATGAACTGTGGACCAATAGCTGAAGAGCCCCCATGGTACTGGACTAGGCCTTCTGGATAAGCAAGATAATTATTTAGCTTGAACTATTTAGGGGGCTCCCACACAGTGGTGTTGGGACCTGTCCTTAGTGCATGAGCCAGCTTTTTGGAACCTAGTGCCTATGATGAGAGACACTTTGTGTAGCCTTGGTGTAGGGAGGAGGGCCTTGGACCTGCCTCAACTGAAAGTACCAGGCTCTGCTGACTCCCCATGGGAGACCTTGCCTTGGAGGAGGTGGGAAAAGGGAGTGGGATGAGGGGGAAGGCTCAAGGGTAAGAGGAGGGAGGACAGGGGAATCTGTGGTTGGTATGTAAAATGAATAGAAAAATATCTTAATTTAAAAATGTATGAAAAAATAATTTTAATTACTATTCATTTTCTCTGAAGTCTTTGTCCGATTAAGACTAAGCATGAAAATTCTCTGGTTCTATAGACTAGGTTTAAATAATAGCTACTACTTGCTTGACCTAGAAAAGAAATTATTTTGACGTCATATAAAAATGTGGTATTCAAGATATTTCTATATCTTGTCCTTTTTCACATACATAGAACAAGAAGTCTACAATGAATATGACTGTCTCAATCCTTACTATTCGTAAATCTACATTGCATATGTCACAATGTTTACTTAACCAAATTAATCTCCTAGTCACTTAACAGGTTCCACTAATTACAAGGTATAAGATACTAAATTGGGATACCTCAGAGAAAGAACAGAGTCAAAAAATACTGAATACATTGAGGCAGTTCACATTCATTGATGTCATACTTTGAGAATTCATGTCACCTTATTCCATGTGAAAACATGGAACTTTTTTTTGTTTTTTTGTTTTTTGTTTTTCGAGACAGGGTTTCTCCATGTAGTTTTGTGTCTTTCCTGGATCTCCCTTGGTAGACCAGGCTGGCCTGGGACTCACAAAGGTCCTGCTGCCTCTGCCTCCCGAGTGCTGGGATTAAAGGCGTGCGACACCACAACTGCTAGGGAAAACATGGAACTTTTTGTTGTGGATTATGGAAATGATTTAATTTCTATTAGTTAATAATTCATTATATAATGGTGTTTTTCCAGCACAAATAGATAAGTATGTCAAAGTTAAAAAATATTAGTTGGCAGTCAAAATTGAGGATAGTCTTAGCTCTTAACATAGATGAAAATATTCCTAAATTTAATAACATTTTTATTTTTTAAATTTAGGGTTTTTTTGAGATTATAATATAACTAAATTACCTCCTTCCATTTCTATGTGCTGTCCCATAAACTCTTTCTTGCTCTCTGTCAGATTTATTGCCTTTCTTCATTGTTTTTACATATATATATTATAAACAAACATACTTATGTTATATATACATATATTATATATACTTATATACATATATTATATACATATATGTATATATATCCTAAATCCATATTTATAATGTGCTCAGTCTGTATAATGTTACTTACTTGTAAGATAACCTCTAATATGGCAAATTAAATCTCTATTTGCTCTTTAAGCAAAATTTTTTAAATAAAGTCTTGAACCATGGCACATGTCCTGATAACAATGCTGTAACAGGTGATGCTACCTCCTGTTATGGCTGATTAAATCAGGAGTTGACCCTCAGAGCCTCAGAACTAAATGTGAATGCAGTCTCCATAGACATCAGTTTGAGTAGCTGAAACAAATAAATAAATAATCCTGAAATGTCATAGGGACTTTGGGCTGTTGCTTGTTTTCACTTCAATATACTTTGTTTATAGCACTGAGCAGGCCCAAGCATATGAGTCTGCAGAGGTGCACTGAGAAACTAACCTGGCACACAAACCTAAGCAAAGAGGACACCACTGAGGTTAGCTGCCTGAATAGATTGGCCCATACCCATCTCCCAGCACCCAAGCCTTCAGGTCCAGGTACTCGGGATAGGTATCTATTTTCCTGCTAAATTCATATAATCTCAGAAAATACCTTTTTAAACAATTTACAACATGAATAAAAAATCCAAGTGTAAAGTTTAATGTAAAATATACTTTATAAAATTCAGATATAATATTTTCCTAGAAAACAAATAAAAAATTTAACTAATTTTAAACTAAGTTTTGAGTAACATAAAGCAGTGTTATGACTACAGATGATAAAAAATATTCAGTGTTTCTAAGGGCAGGCTACTTACTTAAGACTCTATCCTATGATTTATAGAAGAACAACAGATGCACTTTTAGTCTATGAAATAGAAGAGACAAGTGATTAATACAAAACAACACAAAGAAGAAATATAAAGTAGATGGATTAATGCAGAATAATATGAAGTTAGTATCTGTAAGTATCTGTAAGACAAATTGCTAAATGGTCTTATTAATAAAAAACCCAGAGCCAGTTACTGGGGTAAAATCTGAGAGATCAGAAAAGCAGAAAGAAGCCAGCTGTGGATTTCTTTCAAGTGAATTTTCTTACCACTTGAAAATCCTCAGCCAGAGAGAGCTACTTCCTGTATAACCACACCTATATGTCTTTCTGTTCTGCATCTCACTTCCTCTCTCTGCCCAGCCCAAATGTTAGGATTAAAGGCACGTGCTACCTTCTATATTTAATACCATAGCTGGCTTTTTCTTCTCAGATAAGCTTTACTATGGTGCATAATACATTGAGGGAAACAATATATCACCACAAGTATCTTTGTTATCTATTCAAGTGCTACTTTTGTCATTATCAGAATTACTTTAAAAAGCATAAAAATATTTTCAGTAACATATGTAACTTTTTTTGATACAAGATTTCCCTATGTAGCACTAGGTTGCCTGAAACTTGCTATTTAAACCAAGTTATACTTTATCTCAGCCCTAAGGACACAGAGGCAGGTGAATCCCTTGATTTGGGGCTTGTGTAACATTTTAGCAATCACCTATGGACTAGTTTATAAAGCAAACCTCAACTAATTTCCAAGAACTGAAGTTATTTAAGGTATGATCTTTGCCTCAGTTTATAAGACAATGAATCAACAAAAGAAAAAAGACATCAACAATAGCTTAATATGAAGCAACTCATTTCTAAATAACTAATAAGACAAAGTGAAAAATGAATCACAGTAGAGAGTAGAAGACATTTTGATCTGACTGAGAAGAAAACTGTGACATATTAAAACCCACTGCACACAGCTAAAAAAGCTCAATATAACTGGATGTGAATTATCTTGAAGGAAATCCAAAGACAAGACGCATGTGTTAGTATCCAAGTTAATAGCCAAAAGAGAAAAATAAATAAATAAAGTCACATTATTACCTCATCAGAGATACTGTAGCTAGCAAATTGGTTATTTCTGGGAATGTCTCCAGGGTGCTAAAGAAAAGTAAAAGGTACATACAATATCAAAGAAAAAGTAATCACTAAGTTAGCTAAAGGTCATGATGCAGGGACACAGAAATAAGTTTTTCTTAAGAAGTGGTTTCAAATAGACACTCATAGAAGAAGGAATTTATGAAAACAGCCCAATATTTTTTATTTGATGCAAACACAAATTTAACCCAAAATGTGATGCCATCAAATTAACATCTAGATTGATTAAAAGGGGGAAAGGTGGTAATTAATGTTTTATTAGTGAAGGTTTGGAGAAGTACTGACCGCTGCTGCATATGTAAAGGCTCCAACCTTATTAACAAAGTTGGACAGTTCTTTTAGTAAATGTATGTAGCTCAGTATTTCTGCTGGTGGTGTTCCCATAGATGAAGCAGGGGAGATATATGGTATTTGCTATAAACAGTTTTATTTATGAAAGAAATCACATAAACTTTATATATTTTGTTTGTATGTTTCAGAGTTTACTATTTCCACTGAATTTTTCAAAACTTGCCACATAAGTACATTTCAAAAGAAGTAGGGCAGGGGTATAACCTTGTTATCTATCATTTATGAGGAAATTAAATTGTGCAAATGGACTCTTATTTTGTAATGACTATGAACTATGTTTTAAAATGTATGTTTGCATGTACACTGTATGCATATGTTCATGAGCACAATCATGTTTGTGAATGTGGTCATGCACATGCCTCAAGTATGTGGAGGTCAGAAGACAACCCTACCTTTCTACTTATGACACAGAATCTCTTTATCGTCATCACTGCAGATGCCAGGCTTCCTGACTGGTGTGCATACTTAAGGGGCTTCTCCAGGCTCCACTTCCTGGGTCCACTGTAAGAACACTGGCATTGCAGCCACTCAAGCTAAAGCTCACAACTTTTACATGTATGTAGTGTGGTGATATTTTATTTGTGCTGAAATGTGGTGATATTTTACTTATATGTTAGTAAATAAAGCATGCCTGAAGATCAGAGGAACTGGCTAGCTATATTTAAGTAAACATAGAAGTCAGGCAATGGTAGCACAAGCCCTTAATCCGATCATGGTTCAGGCAGAGTCTCTGTGTGTTCAAGGACACACTAGGGAACAGCCAAGTGTGGTGACACACACCTTTAATCCCAGTACCAGCCATAGAGACCTGGAGTTTGGTACAGACAGGCAGTGACAAGAAAGTGAGGAAGCTGGGCTACAAGCCAATGAGAGGGCAGAACACTAAGGCATTAAAGGCACAGGTTAGACAGGAAGTAGCCCCTTCTGGTAGATGCAGAGCAGGAAAGGTAAGGTTGGTGGCTCTCACCATTTCCCTGATATCTAAGGCTTTCACCCCTATATTTGGCTCTGTATTTTTTATTTAATAAGACCATTTAGAAATTTGTTTACATGCTAGCAATTGGAACTCCATTCACCATACTTGTGTGGCAAGTGCCTTTAGAATCAGGAAGCCTTCTCTCCAGTTCTGGAGTAAATATTACTATGCTAACAAGGTTACAGCACCAGTGATTTTCACAGAGTGAATAAAGCCAGCAATTATGTGATTCTATTTATTACATTTTACAGAAATTAAAACTGTCAAAAATATCTATAATGTTTCACATGAAGATAGTATTTGGAGGGTGATAAGTAAGGGGGCATATTCTAGGGTGGGGGGATGGGGATGTGATTCTCTTTCTCTTTTAAGGAGCAAGTTGTGACTGGATATCTTAATTTTGTAAAATAATCTTGCCACACAGGTGTGATTGATATTCAACTATATCTCTGTCACATTTCAATAAGACACTTAATTAAAATAAAAAACAATGAATATTTATGTTAATATAATTACATATATTTTATACATTTTCATATCCCCAAATAAATATTTTACTTCTATAGCCTTACATGTTGTTCTACCATTTAGATGATGTTTAGATATTAACTGTTGATTTAGGGGTGGTCAGAAATGACATATGCCCTCATTTCTTAAATATTGCTTTAATTAGCTTGTTTTCTGTACCTGTAGGTGTGTGTGGTCTTCAGGCACATGCATACCTGTTTGAATGTACATGAGTGCACATATGTGCATGTATGCATACAGAGACCCAAAGTTGACCTCAAGTTGCTTCCTCAAGCACACCCCACTTTATTCATTGAAGCAGTTTCTTGCTAAACTTAGAGCTTGCTCATTCTGACTGTTGTAGCTTGTTATCTTGCCCCTGTGACTTTCTGTCCCTGCTTCCTAGGTAGTGATTATAGGTTGTTGCTAGGCTAATTTACCTTTTCTATGTGTTCTGGGGATCTGATTTCTGGTTCTTATGCTCATGTGGCATGTGCTTTATCCCTGTAGACATCTTCCAATCCCTTGTTTTAATATTTACTGAACATTAAATGGTCTCAAGATGCAAAGCATGACTTGATTGAATAAACTCAATTTTTATTTTTTATTTTATTAATGATGTCTTTGCAGTATCTTTGTTACTTTTACATGTCTAATTTTTATAAATAAATATGTATATCTGAATAGGCGAGGAAAATATGTTGAAACATAAAATAGTAAGACCTTGAAATACTTTTAAACACTTAATTATGCCTCCTTTTTCACAGAATCTTCTCTAATTACAATATTTTGACAATATGCATATAAACTAAATAGATTTATTAATATTTCTCCCAAAATAATTTCTAGTGTGGAATATAAACATGCAGTTATGGCACTCTAAAAAGGTAATGACTGCCTGTAATTCTCTGAATGAATTCAATTTTGGAGTCTTTTCCTCTGTCCTTAGCTAAAGCTCTTATCAGAAAGTCTGTTGCTAAATGTAGCCCTTGAACAGAGAATTTTATCACTATTCTGTTTACTTCTTTGCAGTGGTCTCTAGATGCAACCCTGTGACTTGATTGAATAAACTCAACTGAGTCAAGTCATAATGCCCAACTTATTATGGATTAAAAAGTTTTATCTCTGATCCTAGAATTCTGTGGCCTGTCATCAGAAGGATATAAAAACATTACAGTTGGGTAGGACTGTTGGTTGCTTCCCTTCTTAAGAAGATTGCATGGCTCATTCAGGTACAATGAGAGCTAGTCCTCAGGGGGAAGCTTTCAGGTCAGGGATCTCTGGGCCATCTGAAGTGTCTGACTGCTGTGTCTTCAGGGACTTATTTTCTACAACTAGGCTGAAAATCAAGGGCAGCCACAATCGCCTATAATCTTTTGAGAGTCTCTTGGAAAACCCTGACCAACAATCCAAAGGAAGGTTTCACATGCCTGGTGTTGGAATTTGATAGATGATCTTTGGCTTCTGGAGTAAGCATTGTCAGCTCAGGTGGAAATGTCTCATTTAAACTCTATAGTATATTTATATACATTGACTTACACATTTTAAATAGGGAATTGATAGTATGATTGCTTGTGATGTTTCAGACATCCTTACTCTTATTTCCTCTTTCTGTATTAATTCCACTCCTCCAAATAAAAGCTCTTTCAACTTTTCCTATTTCCCCCAAAACCCTACACAAAGAGCAACTAACAACTAAGGGATGCCAGATAAGGAGAAATTCTCTTCCCCAGGGAAAAGCACATTTACTAGCTGACCAATACCGTACAGTCGTTTCTGAAAACCAACATATGAATAGATGTATACAGACTGATCAAGATCTATTTAAGTATTTAGGAGTGTATGTGTGAGAGAAAGAGTGTGTGTGTGTGTGTGATAGAGACAGAAGTAGAGAGTGTATTTGTGTGTAACTATGCGTCTGTATAACAAACAGTTAATAAAACAGGAGACCATGAATTTGAAAGGATCACAAGATGAGGTATATGGGTTGATTTGGAGGGAGGAATGGAAAGGGGAAATGACATAATTGCATGGTAATCTCTAAAATGATAGAAACAATTTTTAAAAAGTCATTACAGTACAAATTTGTTTAAATATAACATTGTAACATTTGTGGTCAAGAAATACAGGGATAGCAGAACATAAGATCACAGCTTCATTGTTAAAAACTTCCTAGTGACATGATATAAAACAATCAGTTTCTCTTCAATAATCTTTAAACAAGTCAATGAGATGTTTCACTCTTATTTTTATGGCCTATGTAACTGTGAACAGGTGATTTCATTCTGTTCATTCATTGATTCATTTTGGCAGTTCTTGATAGTAAAACCAAGGCCTTACTCATGCTAGGAAAACACATTTTTAATCTATTTCTTATTCCTAATATGTGATCTTAACAAACCTCACTCAAGGCATAATGTGCATAAAAGTTTACTCTGGAGCAATAGAGATGGTTCAGTTAGAAAAGTGCCTATTGTGCATGCATGGAGACCTGAGTTTGTATTCTCAGATACCATTTCAAAGGCTTAGTATAGCAGCATACACCTGTAACTTTGACACTTGTACAAAGGTGGGTAAACTTGAAGCTCAGTGGTATCCAGACTACTCACGTACACTTGCAAGTATACTTACTGCATGCACATATGCACATACCACAGCATCAGATACACACCTCCCCACACACACACAAACACAATTACTCTGATATATTTTCTGTCATTTTGAATTTTGTTAGTTAATATCAGTTATCTAATTTTTATAGTTAACCATGAACTTCAGGCTTTTTATTTTATTTTGTTGTTTTTTTTTCTTCTAGTCAAGTAGTATACAATTTGGATGTCCATTATATGGTTTCAGCAAGTTTGGAATTAAAGTATAATTGTGGACTTACCATGTGTACAACAAAGTACTTGAAATAATTAACCATTTGTCAGCAACCAACACTCATCATGCTCCTCTGAGATAAATTTCTGCATGACCTTCTGGACAGAAACAAAGAAAAGCAGGAAGGGACGGAGGCAGGTAATGTTCCCATGTCTATGACAGCCGAAGTGATCGGGCCATCCAGGGTTCTACTCCTCAGGAGAAGAAAAATCCTGTTTTCTACTCATTGGAGCCTCTCTTTCCACAGTGCCAGACAACCAACATATTAATAGTCTGTGTTGGCTGCAGGTTTCTATCTTGTAGAAAAACATCATGATCATTGATAACTCTCTGCTCTGCCAGCCCTTCAAGCACATTTGTAATCAACTCTTGTAGGAGAATTCCTTGGACTAGAACGATATCTAGTCATTATTTTCCTTGATTGAACTGGCATTGACAAAGGAATTATGAATGAGAAAGAAATTGATTCCAATCTACTAATTTTACATCAGGGAAGCAGAAAGTAGATTAAGTTAATAATGCATGTTTCCTGTGTGATATGGAATATTATGATCATTATTAGCTATGATCATTGTCTTTGTCATTTGGCTATAGAAAATAGCTTAAAATAATCTCTTTTAAATTTATATAAAGTTTCTTAATATGTGTGGCTTTATTATCATTATTATTCATAGTTAATATTAGACCCTTTACTCTTCCAAAATAAACTGTACCCTGATGGAGATCATAGACTTTTTCATAAAGAACCTGGGATTCACCAGAGCATTGTAGGATTACATCTTTGGTTTGATTGTCTTATTTAAATCTTCCTAATGTGAAAAAGGAAGCCTATCTGTATATTTAAAGAGTCAAACCTCTTCATATGCTTATAAAGGAAATTCAACAGATCTTAGTATTTGATATTAACAAATTTATGCATTAATCATTTTGTTCTAAAAACATTAGCAACTTTACTGTATCTCTTGGAACATTTTCTTTGTCTCTAAAACATGTTTGAATTTCCAGAGTTTTCTTCCCAAAACTTCTACTTTAAACTGCATAGATTTTTGGATATGCATGTAGTGTGTGTGTGTGTGTGTGTGTGTGTGTGTGTGTGTGTGTGTGTGTGTGTGTGTGTGTGTGTGTGTGTGTGTTATAATATATGTGGGCACATGCCTGTAAGTGATGAGACGCAAGTTTGAGGCTGAGAATTTTTCTCAATCACTCTCCACCTTTCTAGCAAGCCACCTTGCACTAGGGAACCCTTGCTTTCTATGTGCTGAGAATAGACTTGTCCTGCCCAGCACTAATGTTGGTGCTGGTATCCAAATTCCAGTACCCAGTCTTTTGTGGAAAACATTTTATTCACTGAACCATCTTCCCAGACCATAAATTGAATAGTTCTATTCAAATTATTACTATTTAAATATAAATACAGTTTAAATGTGTATATAGATTCAGGTAATCCCTTCACGTTGAGGTAATTTAAGTAAATAAAAGTTACAGATGGCCTTTTACTCATGATAATAAAAAATAGTCAAAAGACAGTCTGCTAATGAAACATCAATGTCAGCATTATTGTTCATAAAGTGAATAAACGACATACCCAAGAAATTGATGGTAATACAAAATCTAGGGAGCTTCTATCCCAGACATACTAAAAACAACAACAAAAAAGAAAAAAAAAAAAGCACAGGCTTTAGAGATCATTTGCTTTTGTAATCTAAATTTGGACAAATACTGAAAATAGCCCAATTATACTGAATATATTCCTTGTGAATTGCATAGGATGCAGGGTACAGGAGATGAATTTGGTCCAACAGCATTGTCAGGACTAGATATTAGCTGGAATGTTCAGACATCCACAGAAGAAAAGCTGAGCCTGCTGTTCCAGATGGCAAGTTATTGGGAATACTTGTTTCTATTATAAAATACATCTGCCCACCAGGCTGAAAAGCAAAAAAAAAAAAAAAAAAAATGGCCATATGAACTTTCATAAATCAGAGCATATTTATCTCTCTTGCAAGGCTCATCTAAAGCAAGGCTATCATAAATGAAACCCAGTAAAACTCAAGGCACTAATACTGGACCATATATAAGATGGGGAGTCAAGCCACAACCAGGGATGATGTCTATATAACACTGGGAGTCTTTCCTCAGCCCTAAATGTTTCATTTGCTTATACAACCACTTTGTTATGGAGAATTACCAAATCTGGACATTTATTACTGCACAGGTGTCAGATGGACTAGAAAGGGCTTTCATATGAAACTTGCTTAGTTCTCAAACGTGATGTACTCAAAAGAAAAAAAAAAAAAAAAAACAATGAGCTGCTAAGGCTGCTGCACTCTTGAAGGCAGAAAGTGAAGTTTATGGAGGATGAAATAAGAGTCACTAAATCCACTGTTGCTGTCTAAATAAAATGCAAAAAAGATTGATGAGGAATTCAAGAGTCTTTTTTTTTTTTATTTTGAGAAAAAGGTGTCTTGGTTATAAAAGAGGTTTCAAGAATGCAACAAAAAATGATTTAACATTTATTCATGATATTGAACACATCCAAATAAAAAATAAAACAAATTATGTATTTTAAGAAAGAGGAGAATGTGTATTAAGTGGGTCCTTGCACCAGGGCTCTCAGTACTTCTCTGTGAGGCCTTGGTGCCACCAGCTACCAACATTGCATATTTGCAAATTTATTCACAGAAGTCCTCCACTGGCTATGTGAAGATTCGTTTCTCATTTACATATACACATTAGTCTGCATTTACATATACACAAGATACTGAAAATCTTATCAAATAGACAAAAGTTTTTCAAACAATAATTTTATTTAAATAATTTACATTGATAACTTATTCAATAATATTATTATTTTACTCACTAGTACCAAGATTTTATTAGCTTTATCTGTATCTTTTTTATATAAATAAAAAATAGTTATATTTTCACAATCACATTACCTTTGGAGAGAGAAATCTATCCACATATTTTCGTCCTCCTTATTATGTGAATAACACAACAGTGAATTTATATTTCTTTTATTTAATTTCTTATTCTGTTCTAATCAGCTAGGGTAACATAGTAAATGATTATAGATGGCTAGGTGCCTTTCAGTAATGTTTAACTTATGTTCTGGTAGATCACTAGGACCTGCACAATCAAGGACAGGTCCATTCCCTAATAAGAACCTCTTTCTAGGGTCATGAGAAACAACTTAATATAGTACCTCACATGATAGAAAGGCAAGCAAGCTCTCAGGGGCATTCTCAGTGAGGGCACTAGTTTTTTTTTTTTCATGAACCTCCACCCTCTGCTACATCCACTTTTCCAATGTTGTATCTCTAAGAACATTGACATGGTGTGAAGGATTCAACGTAAGCATCTCCATGACTTGAATATTCAGATCACAGAGGATACTGAATTATGTATTTGTTACAAAAGCATTCTCTTCTTTATTGCTAACTACCCTGAAATTGTTCTTGAGTTTTGTTTGAATTTCTACTCAATCAGTGAGCATCATGGTTCATTACATTGTCAATGAACTGAATAAAAGAAAATATACTGAAGTTTTGCTGTTTATGTGAGTCCATTGCAAGGTCTCTGTCTTGTGCTTCAGCTACATTTTAATTCTTAGGGCCTGTGTAGTATGGTTGCTGGGCTCTAGTGGAGACTTGGTGTCATGGCTGTTGTTGATTGTGATTTTATGCTGCATCTAAGCATCTGGGTTTGGGAAGATTGTAATTCTGTGTGCAAGTATCTGGTCTTGCCTTTGTTGGGTGCGTGCTTTTTTGTTTGTTTGTTTCTGTTGCTCATTCTGGTTGTTAGGAGGATGTGGTGGCTGTGTGTTGTTTGATAAGGAATCTTCTGGGATCCTGATGGGTGTGAACCCAGGGGTTTCCAGGTAAAATGTGTTTCTAGATATTGAGAGCTGACACTTAAGAATGTAGATGGGTTACAGGAAGGGATGTAAGAAGATCCATAGCAGGGAGCAAGCTGTTCCATAAGGATCTGCTTTGTGCCCCCAGAATAGGGGCAGAGAGTGAGTAAAGAAACGAGAAGATTGCCTGCTACACAGCTGGGAATGGGAGTGGGAAAAGAGATTTGGAGCAGAGAAAGAATAGGTGGAAATCTGCAGTTAGCCTACCTGCTTTCCTGGACAGAGTCTTGACTGTTATTTGGAATAAGAACTAGTTCATGGTAAATCATTTAGTTGGACCATCAGAAGAGTTCTGAGCTATCATTACTTCATAGATCAAAGCAGTTCATTATCTGTCATTATGTTCTTCAGTAAGCACCAGAGCTGATGCATATAATATGTGCTTCTAATAAGTTTCCCATTAATATTTCCATCTAAATTGACAGAACATATATGTTTCTTCATTATATGTGGAGAGGAAAAGATTTGACTCTGATCAAATATATTTGAGCACCATTATTTATACAAATGCTAATACCTACCTTAAACCAATCCATTATGTTCATTTTACCTACACAAATATTTAAAGAGAGTTATCACAATTGTATCTACAATATTCCATAAACTCTCAAATGAAGCAAATATGATTAATAATTTATGTCCTTCCAAACCAGATATAGGAACCCCAACAAATGTAATAAAGGCCTTAGAAAATTTATTCTTCTTAATCCATCTTCAGTGATGCATCTCCTGAGTAGGAAGAAGGAATTGGATTTGAGGAGTCTTACAGCAGGAATCTTAGAATGTCTTACTAAGAGCTGGAGAGATGGCTCAACCATTAAAGGCTAGGCTCACAACCAAAAGTATAAGAATGTCTTATTAATAAAAACAAACCTGAAGCCAGGTATTGGGGTGAATTCTGAAAGAACAGAGAAGCAGAACAAGCCACAGCTACCTCACCTCACCAGTTCCTCAGCTGATCCTACTTCCTCGGGCTGGAAGTTTCTGAGTCCTCATCCAAATGGATCTCAGCTGAACTGTGCTGCTCAAAGCCTGAATGCTTAACTAGCTCTAGTTCCTGGTCCTCATGCCTTAAGTACCTTTCTGCTTTCTGCCATCACTTTCTAGGATTAAAGGCGTGTGTCACCATGCCTGGTTGTTTCCAATGTGGCCTTGAACTCACAGAGATCCAGAGGGATTTCTGTCTCTGGAATGCTAGGATTAAAGGTGTGAGTGCCTCCATTTTCTAGCCTCTGTCTCTAGTGGCTGTTCTGTTCTTTGACTCCAGATAAGTTTATTAGGGTGCATAATATTTTGAGGAACTCAATACTACCACAGGGTCTTTGAAAACATTTACTCATAGAAGCATCTATTGTGACATTGTCCCTTCCCAATCTTGAGATATTTATTGATCATATTGTAGTTGTTTCAATGAAGAATGGTATCCATCCTTTCCATCATTTGATTACTTTATCCCTATTTGGTGACACTGTTTTGGGAGATTTAACTAGTGTAGCCTTGCTGGAGGAAGTATGTCACTAGAGGTAGGATTTGAAAGTTAAAATCCTCCTGTCACTTCTAGTTGATTTGTTTTCTAATTAAACTTCAAGATATGAACTCTCAGCTTCCTGCTCTAGTCTCTAGGCCTGCTGCCTGCTGTCTGCTTTCACACTGGCCTTGCCATTACAAGCATTGAATAAGCCCAAATCAATTGCCTTTGGTAAGTTGCCTTGTCCATGGTGTTTTATAACAGCAACAGAAAAGTAACTAATATACCTGCACAGCAAAAATGATCTGCTATTTACAGTAATTACTTGAAGATTTAGTCAATGTACTACACTGTCATCACTTCTTCTCATCCAAGAAAGATGAATGATCACTCAGATGAAATGACTGAGCACACCTGCCTGGATTCATACACAAATAGTTTACTGAGGAGTGTATGTGGGATATACTGAGGACTCCCTTCATCACAATGAAGGGTTTGTGATAGGAATAGAGGAAATAATTCATAGCACAGAATTCTTGGCAAGAGCAATACATTTAAAAGTGTTGTAACATAGCCATAAAATAACAAATTGAAAAGGAGATATGAAGTCTCAACTGGCCATTTCTTCTTAGCAAACCAAACTTCCAGTAGAGGGAGTGGGTTGTATTCAATTGAGTTGTTGGCCACAAGGGTCACACGGAAATCCCCAAACAACCCCAGGTGTTGTTAAGACAATGGGTTGCTCTCTGCAAGCTGACAGCAGGGCCCCATTACCAAGGACAACACCCAGACAACTCATTGAACATGGAGAAGTCAATTTAGTATCTACATAGAGCCTCTACCCCCATGTTCTAGTGTCTTTGGTGAGGGAAGGCACTCTTCAGGCTCCCAAAAGAGAAACAAATACCAACCAACCCAGGCACAAAACCTTTGACATATAATATGTCCTGACTTCAAAATTTGCTAGGCAATGGTGTCACAGAACTTTTGGGAGTAACCAACTTATGTCTGATTTGACTTAAGTCCTATTCCACAAGAAAGAACTCATACCAGATGCTACTTGGGTAGCCAATGACCATAGACCTAGTGTAAAACCAAACACAGGAAGGAACTGGGAGGAGTAGAGCGAGGGGGAACTATAATCATCAGGATATATTGGGGAGGAAACTATAATCACAATATATTGTATGAGAAAAGAACCTAATTTCAAAAGGAAAATAATAAAATCAGAAAGAGAAAAGTGGGGAATTAAGGAACAGTAAAGACTTATGAGAACTTAATTAAAGATTAATTATACATTACGAAGGTGCCTAATTAAGCTAACCTAATAAAAGAGGACCTGAAAAGATAAAATTAAGGAAATCTCCCAGAAGGCAAGAATAAAAATCCAAGAACATGGAAATTATTAGAGATTGGTAAATAATAGTGATGATCAATTTAGAATTCTTGGTAATGTTTAATAAGAATCACTATGAAATGAAGAAAAATGAGAGTAAATAAATTCAGATTTAAAAATATAAAACTAACAAAACTCATAGAGATTAGGCATCCCCAGATTTCAAAATTCTGTTGGGTGTAAATTCTAAGAAAATCCCTCCTTACAAGATTTCTTAGCATAGCAGAAAATATCATTTCTGAATATGTAAATAGGATTCCAAACACAGAGGAAAATGTTGATGTTGGTATTAACTTACCAGCAACAGCACAGAGAATATAAATAGTGGAAATATATCTTCAAACCAGGAGACCAATTATCACATCACTCACATACTTAATCTAATGAAAGTATAAAAATATATCCATGAATCCAGAAACTTTCTCATATGCCCTTCAGAAAGGGTCATCTGGAGATTTAAATACAGATTTTGAAATACAGCATGATATTGTGGTAAAGGAAGACTAGAATTAAGTCACTAAAAACAAAGAGAATTAACTGTTTGATAGTCTCAAAATTAGGTTATTCCAATGAAGCCATTTAGAAATTACTACAACATAGGCATCTATATCACCATTTATATGTGTTTTCTTCCTCAATTCTAGTCATAAATCCATTGTAAGAATATTAGAAATTCAAGAACTACCTCAACTACTATGAAATAACTTGAAATTTAAATAAGAGCGCTATAGCAATATGGAAAGGGTTTATTGTTTTTAATTCCATATTCTTATGCACTTATTATTCAAACAGTCACTAAGATAATTTGGCAAAGTGAAATTCTAAGAAACATATGGGATATTTTATTTGTACTGAAATTTGATTTTATTTGTATGTTAATAAATAAAGTATTCTGGGGTTCAGAGATAATAGCTAGCCATAGCAGAAGCCAGGCGGTGGTGGCATACACCTTTAATCCAGGCAGATCTTTCACAAGCCTTTAATTTCAATACCAACCATAGAAGACCTGGAGGTCTGTACAGACAGGGAGCGACGAGGAGGTCATGTGGTTGGGTTTACAACCAATGAGAAGGCAGAACAGAAACTCTATAAAAAACACAGACACACAAGAAGTAGATCTCTTTGCGGAAAGGAAGGACAGCAGCAGCATTGAAGGGTAAGAAAAGGTTTTAAGCTCTTAACTATTGCTCTGACCTCTTGGTTTTTAACACTGCAATTGGCTCTGTGTTTCTTATTTAACAAGACGGTTACATCAACAGAAACATATTTTTAAAAGTGTTTTTAAATATGTACTGACTGCATATGTGTATAAACCATTAAAGTCATACAGATTGTAGTGACTTTCTCTCCTCTTTGCCCTCACCTACTAATTTATAAACACAATCCATGACATTAATTTTCTTTTATTTCCAAAGTTCAGAATTATTAGTAAAAAATCATTACAGTAATTTGAATAAAATATACCCTCCATAGGCTCAGGTATTTGGGAACTTGGTCCCATTTAGTAGCATTATTTGTGGGAAGTTATTTGGAGGTACACCCTTGCTCGAGAAGGTGTGTCACTGTTGTGAGCTTTAAGAGTTTATAGCCTTGCCCACTTGCAGGTTGCTCTCTCTGTATACTTAGTATTTGAGGTTGAATTGGTGATTACTTTCTCCCTGCTTAAGCTGCCACACTTCTCCAGTCATTATGGATCCTGCCTCTGGAACTTTAAGTCAAATATACCCTTTTACCCTTAAGTTGATTGTGGCCATGATATTTATCACAGCAAGAGAAAAGTAACTAATACAGATCTTGGTACCAGAAAGTGGGCTGTTGTTGCAAAGAACCTGACATTGTTTGGGCTTTGTTGTTCAATATGACAGTGAATCTACTTGGAGCTTTTAAGACACTGACCCTGAGGGTGCTGTGGATGTCGCTCTGTGAAAATAAAGTTCTGATTGGCCAGTGGCCAGGCAGGAAGTATAGGCAGGACAAGAGAGAAGAGAATTCTGGGAAGTAAAAGGCTGGGGAGAGACACCGCCAGCCGCCGCCATGAAAAGCAACATATAAAGACACTGGTAAGCCACAAGCCATGTGGCAAAGTATAGACTAACAAAAATGAGTTAATTTAAGATAGAAAAAGTAGATAACAAGTAGCTTGCCACAGCCAAACAGTTTGTAAACAATATAAGTTTCTGTGTGCTTTCTTGGTTGGGTCTGAGCTACTGTGGGACTGGTGGATAAGAGAGATTTGTCCTGACTGTGCCAGGCAGAAAAACTCTAACTACATGAGGGTGATGCACACTGTGGAAGGTGAGATAAAGAGGTTTGAGAGGGAAATAATTTTAACAGCAATATGAGTATAGTCCAAACCTATGAATTGTTATAAAAAGTTATGTATTACCTTCTGCCCTAAACCTAAGAACTTGACTGAAGATAAATTAAGAGATTAATTAATTTGGTGGGAAAAATTTCAAGGCTACTGTCTTAGTTAAGGATTCTATTGCTGTGAAGAGACACCATAGCCACAGCAACTCTTAGAAGGAAACATTTAATTGGGGCTGGTACAGGTTCAGAGGTTTACGTCATTATCAACATTTTTGGAAAGCACGGCAGCATGCAAGCAGACATGGTGCTGGAGAAGTAGCTAAGAATTCTGCATCCAGATCTTAGGCAGCAGGAAGAGAAAGACAATGAGCCTGGCTTTAGCATCTGAAACTTAAAAGCTCACCCTCAGTAGCACACTTCCTTCAACAAAGCCACACCTGCCCCAACAAGTTCACACTTCCTAATAGTGCCACCCCTTGTGACCAATATTCAAATCTATGAATCTATGAGAGTTATTTTTATTCAAACTACCATAGCTAAAAAATGTTGAGACTGTGGAATGGTTATTATTGATTTCCTTTCTGTAGGTCTATACTAAAAATGAGCAAATGGAACAGAAATATTTTTTTTTTTAAAATGTACCATATGGAGAGAAAAATAACACTGGATAACTTAATATTGCAACGGAGTCTTATTTTTGAGACAGTCAATTAGCTTGGACTGTTTGGGAGGCCCCCAGGCAGTGGGACTGGACATGTCCTTAGTGCATGAGCTTGCTTTTTGGAGCCCGGGGCCTATGCTGGGACACTTTGCTTAGCCTGGGTGAAGGGAGGAGGGGACTGGACCTGTCTCAACTGAATCTACCAGGCTGAGCTGAATCGCCAGGGGATTCCTTACCCTGGGGGAGGTGAAAATGAGTGGTGAATTGGGAGGAAAGTGGGAGGAGGGAGGACAGGGGAATCCTTGACTGATATGTAAAATTAAATTAAACTATAAAATAAAAAAAGGAAGGAAGGGAGGGAGAGAGAGAGAGAGAGAGAGAGAGAGAGAGAGAGAGAGAGAGAAAGAAAGAAAGAAAGAAAGAAAGAAAGAAAGAAAGAAAGAAAAGAAAGAAGGACAGTTGGGGAAAGGACCCATGATCTGTACTGGGAAAATAGAAAGTGTGTCCTCATGGCAGGACCTCACCCAGCCAAAGTCTAACTTGAGAAACTTCACCTAAGGAGTTCCCTGCTCCTTAAAAGTTTCAACAAACCATTGCTAATGTAGAAGGAAGTGAGTCCATCACAAGCTGACAGTCAATGTGTCAGTGTTGTCCACATTGTACTGGCTTACAGGCATAAAAAATAACTTGATTATGGGGTTGTGGATTCTGCCTCTGCAATTTCAGAGAGCTGTTGAAGGCCTGACTAATTTCGGCAGTCCTGGAGTTGCTCTGAAAAGATGGCCCTGAGAGACCAGGAGACTGTCAGAGGCTGTTACATGAAGCTATGAAAACCTGGGATACATTGCTGACTCCAACATTCTGGAGATGCCAGAAATGTGAGGCATCTTCCAAGGATGACTGAAGACAGGAAGCAGAACAAGCTCATGGGAGCAATGCATGCTACAGGCACCAAAGCTGGAGGCTCCAGCTGTCTAAGTTAACACAGAACATATCGCTACAGGATTTGGAGTTGTCTAGCTGGGATTCAGTCCTGCTTTGCATCCATGTTCCCCCCCGCCCCTCACCCCATTCCTTGCTTTTGGGAATGTCTAGTCTATGCCATTTTATGTTGATTATATGTTCTGCTTTTTAAAATTATTTCACAGGATATCATAGTCAGATTACCTTGTTGGTGTGATGTGTTTGTGATCACAGTTTATCTGCTGTCTGATGAATTCCATTAGGGTGCTTCTACTGCCCTTAGTAGCCAATAATATACTACTCTGCAAACATGGGTATTCTTTCTTCTCTATACAAATTTAAAAATCTTATTATTATATTATGCTAAAACATTGAAAGCTGAGATAATATCAGTCATCCAACAGAATTAGAAATTAATATAATTAAGTAGATATAACAACCCTCAAAATCTGCTTTTTTATAAATATATACATATAATTTTTGTGCTAACACAAAAAAGTTTTCAACTTTACTATAACAAAGGGAAAAGTTAAATGCGAATTTTCTTCTGAATTTTGGATACTTTCTTTCCAGTCTCACATACTTTAAAATTATATATCTGACACCTCACATTGTGACATCTCAAAATTCAAACATGTATTTTATACTCAAGCACAAGGATTTTGGCAATGCAGCCAGGGTTCTATTACCAGGACTTATTATTTATACTTTATTTGACTGATAATGATGGTGTACTGGTGCAATCTGGAATCAGCATAGCCAATATAAAGCCTTTGATTCAGAAAAAAAATATAATTACATGGTCTGTATTCCAAGAAAACTAGATATTTTTAAACATAAGTAGAAAAATTAGCTTAAATAATTATAAGTCAGGATGTCTTACTTTGTAAAATTTTTTCTCTTGCTTCAAATTTCTTGGCCAGAATATGACACAGTTTCTTTAAAAATGTGGAATGCAGTAATTCAAGTTCTTGAATTATTCTTCTTTAGACATACCACCCTCATAATATGAATTTAACTTATCACTAAAAATGTATTAAACTTTAATCTTTCTTTACTCCAGGATTTCTCAACCTCTATGAGGATCAAGTCATCAATATGAAAAAAAAATTGGAATTGCATGTTTAGTCAATAGCAGAATAGCAATGTGACAGTTCACTTAATGTCCTGGGTACTCTTGGAGAAGCCAACATGAGGCATACTTTCAGGAGCCTGTAGCTCACCAGAAGAAGGAAACTTATACTCTAATGTCCTGAGGGCCTTTTTTTAAAACACAGCTGTGGTTGGAAGAATGGATGTTCTTTCCTGTGTTGGTCAAAAAATTCTGAACAATAGGAAAAAACCACACACACACAGAAGAAAATAGATATTCTCACCTAATCCTAGGTGCTGGAGAATCAGGTGATAAGGCAGGGTCTATAGGTGAAATTTTTGAGGAAGAATTATAGTATCAGCTAAATTGCAAAATAATATTTAGGTCAAGTGAAATATAGGATATTGGAAATTTATCAAATATACCCCATATGACATGCTGAGGAATCAAAAAATATAGATGTAGTTGAAACTTCCATTAATATAGCTAAGAATTAGGTTATGATATAAGCTATCACTCCATAGATAGTTAGAATAGCCTATGGACTTTAGGGTTTTTGGCCTAGATTCTCCTTTCTCTGACTATAATAATTTTCTCAAAACACCCTGACATTTGCCTATAAATTCTCCTTGTAAGATCCATCAGAGAATAAACATTATGGGTATTTTATATCCTGTTCAAGTTTATGTGTGTTCTTCTCGGTACTCTACAGCTTGATATAATTGTAACAATTATAGACAAGTATTAACATAGTAAACCCTAAGAGGAAATTATGGAATCTTACCTAAGCCAAGTATCCTGTCATGAGTGCAGAGAATATATAGTCTTTGAGGTAAAGCAAGAATTAAAATTTTTATGTTTGTTTGATTTTTTTATGTGTGGTACATATGAGGAAATGAAAATAATGTGAAGATTGGAGACTAGCTTTCATAGTTGGGTGGCCTACTTGGTTGGCTTGTAGCAAATTGAGTGATAATCATCATAAATTATTTCTTTCAAAAATACTACTAATAAATGTAACCTATTGTTGTGGAATATTTGTTTAAACTGTGAAGATGTGTCTTTGCCAAGGCACCTTCTGATTGGTTTAATAAAGAGCTGAATGGCCAATAGGTAGGCAGTAAGAGGTTAGGTGGGACTTCTGGAGAGAGAGAGGACTGTGGGAAGAAAAAGAGTAGAGTTGACAGCCAGAAATGGAGAGGAAACAGGAGGTATAAGATGAAATACAGGTAACTCCACATGGCAGAATGTAGACTAATATAAGTGGGTTGATTTAAGTTATAAGAGCTAGTGAGACCAGCCTAAGATAATGGTCAATATTTTATAATTAATAAGTCTCCATGTCACTATTTATGAGCTAGTAGTCAATGAGAAAGCATGCTACAGTTAGCAAAATACTATAGAAATGTATCATGTGTATGTTTGTATTTCAATTCAATGAGAAGTGGCTAAAGATATATGAGAAAACTCTACATAAAGCCTGATCTTAAGTTTGTATGTGGGTTTAGGTATTTATAACAATGTATTTTAATGTATTGTGTGCCTTTCCCTTTTCCTTTTCTGCTTTTATTTTCTTTCATTTCATTCTTACCTTTCTCTTACCTCCCCTTTCCTCTTCATTTTTCTCTTTCATTTATTTTCTTTTTCAGCCAATTTAAATTTATTTACAATGTATACATAGATCCATTTTCTTTATTTGAGTTGTTTTTTATTAGTTACTTCAATTAGTACTAAAAAATAGTTCCTATAGTAATATACTGCAATTTTGTGGCTGCTATTTTTGTGCAAGTCAATCAGAACTTCAGTCTCATAAGGAAATAGTAGTGCTTAAGGGTCATAACACAACCTTACAAGATAGAACTAGTTTTTATTACCTTCAGAAATATGAGAATACTGCCAATTTTCCTGAATGCAATGGACTTTAGACAATTTGCTTTTACTCCTTAACCAACTAAACAGATGAACATACATTCTGATTTTTCACTTCTAAGGTTACAAGAGAAATATTGTTCCTTCCCTTATTTTGATTTAAACATTTAGTCTTTTAGATAATTACATTCTTTATTTTAATCTAACTTCAATACTTCCTATATAATATGAATACCAATAATCATTCATTTTGAGGAAATGATGTTTTCTTTTTTGTAAATAAGTTTTGTCAATATTTCAACATTTTTATTAGTTTTTTGTGTATAAGTTATCTACAGCCTAAGTTGTGTGCTTTTATCTTCTTGAAAAATTTTAGATATCCTGCACTAATTTAGATTGTCAATCTTATGAACAGATAAAAATCTTTCTTAATATTACTTTCAATGGTCCAAAATAAATTTATTCATTTATTTTACATCCCCATCACATTTTTCCCCTTTCTTCTTCTCCCATCCTTCCCACCACCGACCCTCTGCCTCCACCACAACAAATCCACTCCTCCTCTGTTTCTGTTCAGAAAGGGGCAGGACTCCCATGGGTGTCAACAAAGCATGGCATATCAAGTTGAGGTAGGACTAAGCTTCTACCCTTGTATTAAGCCTTGGAAAGGCAACTCAGTATGAGGGATAGGTTTCCCAAATCCTACCAAAGTGTCAGAGACAGGCTTCACTCTCACTGTTAGTAGTCTTACAAGTACACCAAACTATACAACTGTCATACATATGTAAAAGGTCTAGGTCAGTCCCATGCAGTCTCCTTAGCAGAAGGTACAGTGTCTATGAGATCTTATGAACCCAGGCTATTTGTCTCTATGAATTCCCTGATGACCTTAAACAACCTTTCCCCCAGCTCATACAATTCAACCCTTCCTCCCTCTCTTCAAAAGGATTCCCAGAATTCAGCCCAGTGTTTGGCTGTGGATCTCTGCATCTGCTTCCATCAGTTACTGGATGATAGCTCTAGGCTATCTGGTGACAGGATGGTCAACAATATGATTACAGGAGATGGCTAGTTCAGGCTACCTATGCACTATTGCTGGGAGTCTCAACTAGGGTCATCTTTGTAGATTCTTGGGAGTTTCCCTTGGACCAGGTTTCTACCTGACCCTGAAATGACCCCCACCACATATCAAGACAAGTCTTTAATTACTCTCCACTTCATCCCACTTCTGTAAGGCCAAGGACACCATCAATAGGAAAAAACGGCAGCCTACAAAATGGGATAAAATCTTCACCAACCCCACAACTGTCAGAGGGCTAATTCAAAAATTAGACATAAAAAAAAAAACAACAAATAATCCAATTAAAAACTGGGGTACAGATCTAAACAGAGAATTATCAACAGAAGAATCCCAAATGGCTGAAAGACATTGAAGGAAGTACTTAAGATTCTTAGCCATCAGGCAAATGCAAATCAAAACAACTCTGAGATTCCACCTTACACTTGTCAGAATGGCTAAGATCAAAAACACTGAAGACACCTTCTGTTGGAGAGGATATAGAGTAAGGGGAACACTACTCCACTGCTCAGAGTAATGAAAACTTGCACAGCCAATTTGGACATCAATATGGCAGTTTCTCAGAAAATTTGTAATCAATCTATCTCAAGAGCTAGCTATACCAAACTTGGGTATATACCAAAAGATGTTCAATGATACCACAAGGACACTTGCTCAACTATGTTCACAAGAAAGTTATTCATAATAGCTGGAATCTGGAAACAAGTTAGATGTCCCTCAACTGAAGAATGGATTTTTAAAATATAGTATATTTACACGAAAGAGTATTACTCAGCTGTTAAAAACAAGGACATCAGGAAACTTGAAGGCAAATGAATGGAATTAAAAAAAAAAATCATCCTGAGTAAGGTAACCAAGATCCAGAAAGACAAACATGGTTTGTCCTTATTCATAATGAACATTAGCTATAAAGTAAAGGATAACTATATTATAATCCATAGCCTCAGAGAAGCTAGGTAACAAGGAGAGACCAAAGAGGGACACATGGATTTCTCCATTCAGTTTTTAAAAATTACTCAACCATTTGATTTTGCTTCCAAATTTGTTTCACTCAACCTTCTTCTTTACTCAGTAAATAAATTCTCATCCACCAGACTTTCTTGAGACAGAAAACTCCTCATGTTTCTCCCCATTGCTTTTCCTATGTGTCTGGTCAACTTTAACATTTTCCCAAAGCTACTACCTCCCCTTCTGTATGGCCTTTTTGTTTCATCCAATATTAGCATACCTGCACCCCCAATATATCTGCCAATAACATTGAATAGAATGCTCAATAGCAGATTTATTTCTTAACCTTGAATGTTAGAATATTTGGTGGCAAATAAGCTGACTTTTACTTTTATAAAACTTTATATAGTGTATAGGGCAGCATTTGCAAAATCTATCATCTGTTGCTCAAGCTACTGTCTTTTACTTCCCAGTTCCTGTAATGGGGAGCTGACATCTGACTCTCCATCCTTTCTTTGACCCTGTCCTGCAACTGGAGAATACAGACAAGTCACCATTGGAAGAATCTCCAGCCTCCAGTCATGCCCACAGCCACATTCTGCTGCCTTTTTTCCTTCCTGACAGCATGAATGAAATGAAAGCAAATTGTTCTGTAAGTCAAAAAAATAAAAGATACTTTATGAGAGGTAAATCACCATCCTGACTCATGACTCAGGATTACAGGATAGAGTTTCTTCCTTATTATTATTGGTGTTGAATTATTCAGTGGTACCCATTAGCGATATAACATGGAGATTTTATACTTAGAATTCCTAATAGGCTGCATCAGCAACCTTCTTTGAGCACCTGGCAAGTTGATTATGCAGAGATTCAGAAATTATTAAAATTAGTGACCAAGATAAAGTGATAAAAACTTATACATACTTTTCAAAATTATATTCAAACAACTTGTTGGTATACTGAGTTTCTTCCTTATTAGAATTTTCTTGCTATTTTGGAAATAATTACTGTCATCTTTATCATCAAATAAAAGTTAAGACTATCCTTAATTTTAGGAGAGCTGTTTCTTAGGACATTTGCTTTCTTATAATCTGATAATGATCTTTCTATCAGGGATGACCATTTTCCTGCTAACTCTCAATTATTTTTTTTATTGAAGCATATGGTTTTCTTCTTATATTTTTATTATAATTCCTGAGCTATGAAGCACCTCTTTTTTACAGTCCTACAAAATTGGTGATTTTTTCCTGTAATGTATCAGTTATAAAATTATTTCTTTCTGACAAAATGTAAATTACTGTTCCTATATTTTTCAAAACTTCTTTAGTCCAATGAAGATAATATTCATATATAGAAGTTATATATATTTGTATGCAAATTTATTTTCAATTATTTATTGTGTTATTGATAAAATGGAAAGTAGTATAAATTTTCCATGAGTCTCTGTTTAAGTTTTATAACTATAATGTATATTCACTTTGTAAGATATCTACATCCTGAAAGAATGACTAGAATATTAAAAGTGATTTTCTGCTTACTACTCAATTGTGAAATTATGAGTTTTATGTGTCAATAAAATCACATCTGTATTTTTAAATTTTCCACAATATAAAAGCATTTCTGAAAATATTAAACAAAATACATTATGATTGTGATACAAGTATGTATTCTATATATTATGAATTAAGGAACTGTAATGAATAAAATTTACAAATATATTTTCAAACCATATATTTGTGCATAAAAATTTTGAAAACAAATATTTTTACATTTTATGTTACTATGATAGTAATTCCTTGTCTGTTTTAATAACAAAGTTTGCCATTGTTCAATTTTGTAGACATTTCTAGGCATCTTTTCACAAACCTTTGAAGATTTAAAATAAAATAAGCCAACTATATCTAATGGTTCACTAGTTCATACGGTTTAAGAAAGAATTTTATTTTAATTTCAAAGTGCTTTCTTGTTCTCTTGTTCCAGTCATACTAATTCCTGAAATTAAGAATTATTTTTAAGTTAACTTTTATCCAAAGATTTAAATGTGATATATATGATGTTGACTCTAACAATAATAGCTTTATATAAAATGATTCATAAACCTCATTAACTGAGAAAACTATGTTTATGGGCTTTATAGATAAATAATTTGAAAGAGCATTGCTTGATTAATTTTGTCTTAAATCCTTTTAAGAAATTTCTATCCCTATATTCGTAGATTTGGTCTTTTCATGGTGTTCCAAATTTCTTTAATTTTCATGAATTTGAATAGACTTATAGAAACATAATTTATCTAAATATAAAATGCCTTTATTATTCTCTGATCATGATTTCAAATGTGTATTTAAATAATTTATCTGGGAAAGATAGAAGATCTAAATAAACACTTGAATACATCTTTGCTTCTATTTGCTCCTTTGAACTGTTTCTTAAAAGTCTGTATTTAGTTGCTAACATGTATAGACATTTCCATCAATACTTTGCCTTATGTTCATTGGTTGATTGACTCTCTAACATATGTTATTTCCAAGTAATATTTGAGCAAAATTCAGGAACGCTTGTGTAACTGAATATAGTAAAATTTCAGGATACATTCCCTTTTTCAATAAAAGACAGGCTAAAATATTTTAATGCTCATAAGCGCTCAAATTATGCTATTGTTGTTCAGAACAACAAATCCTCAGTTGCAAAATTGATGCCACCTTCCCAGCAATATTCTCTGTCTGGTTAGCACTTAAATTTCAGATGTACTGCATTTTAGAAAAATACAGACATTCATGTATAATTCTCTCCAGCTTATACCACTTTTGAAACATACATAATTATGAAATAGTATATAGAATTCATGAGGAATTACAAGAACTCTTTAGTAAAATGTTCCAAATTAATTTTAAATGAGTTATAGATTTGGCCACATAGAAACTTCAAGACTTTATTCTGTGTGACCTTGTTTTCTATACTAATAAAATAGGAAGCATTGTAGGAAGAATAACAATATTTTATAATGATTAAATTATCATAAGAAAAATGCATTGTTAGCTTATGAAGCTTTAATTCTACTGGATTTACAATCCTTATTATCAGGGCCATTATCTGTATAAAATTGTATATTTAGAAGCAGAGTCACATGGTAAATATTCATGTATGATAGTAAAGTGCAATTGTAAAATTATTTTAAATAAGCAATTGTAAGATTCATTGTGCTTTGATGTACTTAATAGCAATTTAGAAAACCAGGGAAGACCATGTTGAACATTAGTCTTTTAACAACGCACAATTTGTACATATTATGAAGAAATATTTGGATCATCTCCTAACCTATTAGCATAAGCAATTATGTATTTGTTAATATTTAGCATTAAAATTAATCATGGAACCTGCAAGTATTACATATGAAACTCAAACAAAAACTTTATCATGAGTAACATTACTGCCTTGCTAACAAAATTCAAAAATTTTAAGAACTGACACAATTAACACAATGTTCTTTTTATTCACAAGAAGTATTTCTGTCACGGATTATTACGTTGTTGAACACAGCAAGCATTTAACTTCATTAGTATACTTTAAAATTCATATCCTGAAGCAAACATGAAGGAAAGTTTCAAAGTAAAAGAGATTCAAAAATCATGGCCACATAGCTTGGCACGGGTTGGATGCTGGATGAGAAAGAACTTAAAACAGTAGCTGGGATGTTAGGTAAATTTTAAAAGTGAGTCCTCAGGACTCCAGAAGAAACAGGAATGTGGCATGTGCATGGGGAAGCAAAAGAAAATGAGGAAATACGCAACTATGAAGTGAAAGCTTAGTCTCAGATATGAAAGACATAAAGAAAAGGGTAGATTAAAGCCTATAAAAGAAAGAAAAGAAAAGAAAGATCCTAGTGCACCTGCTAAATTCTTAAAGTATAATCCACAACTGGGTTCAATTTACCACATCCTCATTGACACCAAATTTGTCCACTTTTCCATTAGAATCTTGGTGCAGTCAGAGATGGACTGTCTGTATGCCAAGTGTGCCCCTTGTACAACTGATTGTGCAATGACTGAAATTGAGACATTGGGTTAGAAGTACTGAGTGGTACTAGGGTCACCAAGGTTACATGATTTGACTGATTCCTGTGCATACACAAAGGAAGCTGTACTGATGACTGTTTGGTACAGATAGTAACTCAGCACAGTCACACTGTTACATTGTTTGGGGTCACAGTTGACTGGGACCTCAAAGGAATAATAAGGCAGATCACTGGAGTTCTTATCACTTGCATTGCTAACCATAGATCAGCTGATTATGGAGCCCCTCGCTTCTATTCTTAGAGGATAAAATTCATCTGTCTTTCTTTGATCAGATTTCTCTTTTCAGTTATTTAAACATGCTTTTTGACTTTTTAAATGATATTTCAAATTTTCAACTTTAAAAAAAAAGGTGAGTTCTCAAATGTTAATCAGAATTGTAGAGTATACATTTCTTAGACACACACAGATATTCCCCCGGGGACTGTGCCAGTGTGTTCAGGCATTGTTGGTTCCAGCATTGTTGTTTGTAATAGGTAAAGGAGGAGGTAACTGATCTCCTGTGGGCAAAGGACACCCTTAGACTTCCTGCAATGCACAAAAGAGCCTTCCACTAAGAAGAATTATCCATAGTTCAATTATTCATTTCTATCTTGACTAGTGCTTAAATCTTCAGTTTTCCATGCCGTTCTTATGATAGAGAGAGAGAGAGAGAGAGAGAGAGAGAGAGAGAGAGGGAGAGAGAGAGAGAATGATCATTAGAATAAAATGTTTACCTTTGCCAAGACCCATAACCAACAGTTACAAAACTTTGGTAAACCATCATGGAAATGTCTAAATATACTACCCATTTTTTATTTATTTTATACTCTAAATATACATTTTAAACTATTTTATTTACAAATGTCATATTAAGCCCTTGGTACTAAAAAAATCTATTACATTATTTTATGTCAGGGTTTTACACAAATAAATGCTTATAAACTTCTCAACATATTTGCTTAGGACAACTCATAACAGACATGAGAATAAGCAGTTACACATTCCTATATAGATACAATGAAATAATTAAAAGATTTTGCTATTAAATAGACCATATTATATAATGATATGATATTCTGAAACTCATATCTTGGGTCCCAAATATATAACCTGTATAAATTGACTACTTTGTGGTATCTGTATGTATTTTGAAAATCAAGTGAATGTTTGACAGCAAGCATTACATACTTGCTCTTTAATATTGCATAATCATTCATAATTCTTTCTCACAGAATGGATAACAGCAGTGCACAGTAAAAAGGCCTGTGTACTACAGCTAAGACTCCTCTGGCTCAGAGGAGAGCCGACTGCACTTTCTGAAGACCCTTCCACCATGTTCCTGCAAAAACTAGAATAATAATTACAAGGCATGGAAAAAAAACCCCAGAATCTGCTCTAAGCACATGGTCGCTAAAAAGTTGTTGGACATTCTAGGATAAGGATGTTAACAACAGCACTTGAAGAGAAACATAGAACCAATGCTCAGCCTTGGGATTTTCATTAACAAGTTCATTCACTGGGATGAAATCAGATCTGTCAATTAGACACAACACTTACACAACTTTCAGAAAACTTAGCAAGAGAGTATAAAGTTAAATTTGGCTATTATTTACAGAAATATTTGCTAGAGGCAATAGCTGGTTTGTTAGAAATATAAGTAAAATGACTAGAAAGCATGATGGACCATAATACTCAACTTAAGGATATGTTGAAAATTATTTCATTAGCATGTGTATTTACAACTTGTCTCCAATGGTCATGCCAAAATTCAAGATCTCAGGAGGTCCTGGGGAAAACTTTATGGCACACTACAAGAAATAAAAATAGATCAATAAGTGAAATATATTTCTAAAGAGGAGGGGAGCTGGTGAGGAAGGGATGGGAATGGAAGAGGTGGGTGTGTCTCAAAATCATGATGTGCAATTGTGAAAGAATAAAATTCACTAATAAAATTATTGTTCAATCCTGTGGATACAACAAATTAAAATCAAATTAATCTTTTAAATTAAAATCAAAGGATCAAACTCATAGAGACAGACAGGAGAATGTTAGTACCAGAAGCTGGTGTGGAAAGGAGAAAACTGGAAATTTAAAGTGTGATATAGTCCAAATTTTCTTAAAGAACAAAATTTAAATACTCTCACCTCAGAGATGTGATAAGAGGTGGTGGTGGTAGATATGTCAATTAACTTGACTTAATCTTTCTAAGTGTAAACACACATGAAAGTCATCACATTGTACTTCACACATACATATGGTTATACGTCAATTAAAATAATTAGAAAGTGTGAATTTTTAAATATCCCAAATTTCAAACTTAAAGAGGTAATATAAAAGGCTGTGGTAAGTTTATTTTGTAGTTAATAAAGCATGATGTAATAGGCACTCAAGGTCTTGAACCAGCTCAACAAGGTCTTAATCTGTCCTTTATGCCTGGCCTTCTTATCTCCTATCCCCAGGCAGAATTTGAGTCATTGAAAGTTAAGACAAAATGGTAAGGGTCTGCATAAGGTCTGCTCCTTAAATGTTACTTGCTGTTTTAATGACTTAAATTGAGAATATTCTTCTTATTTGGTAAGTCAACCAGGAAAGAAAGAGTTGATGTATGTAACAGAATTTGAGTACTGAACACAATCAAACTACAGAGAGCTAATTTAGAGGCTCTATTTGTAAATGTGAAATATGAAGGCAGCAAATGGGATGAGTAGAGATATGTCTGCATCTACTTTTCACTTTACCTTCTTGAGAATACAGCATTGGTTTGAAGTTTGAAATAAGAGGTATCAGTTATGGGAAGTACTGGGAGTAACTTTTTAGTAGGTCTAGTTTGCAAGACAGAGCAGTAAGGAAGGATGACAATTTCCCAGGAATTAAGGTGGTTCTATGAGTAGGAATTATAGTTTCAAACACGTAAACACAAATGAGAAAAAGATGCCGTTTAAAAAAAATCTAAATGCATAATTCTTCTAGTTTATGACTTTATTCTAGGTATTAGTACTACAGTCTTGACATGAATATTACTTAAATTTTTATATCAAGATATGTGAAAATCTAATTTCAGACTCAGTGGAAGACGCATTTTGTTTTAACTTTCATGACATTGGACCACATGAAAATAGAGAACGTTTATAACTAAAAGATGCATGTTATTTTATGTTTTGTGCCATGTTTTGGTTAATATTTAAAAAAAATGATATTTAGAACTTTTACAATGAAAAGACCTTAAAATATATTTGCAAACTAAAATTGAAATGTTATTAGTATACCAGTAATAATTTTTTGGGATTATAATGTATTTGTACATTTCTTTCTTTCCTTTCCTCCCTCCAATATCTCTCATAACCCTTTCTTGCTATATTTCAATTCCATGGACTCTTTTCCATTACATGGATATGCATATAGATATATATTCCTAAATATAACCTGCTCAGTCTGTATATATTATTTGTATGTATATTTTCATGGTTGACCATTTGACACTGAATTACGTACTGGTGTGCTCTTGCTGAAGAAGGCTGTTTCTCCTAACCTCGGCTTTCCTTGTTTGCCTGAAGCTCTTTGTGTAGACTTGAGACCTCATTGTTTTTCTTTCTGTCCATTTTGGCATGTTGATTAGTGTCATCATTGTTCAGCTCATGTTTTCGTAGTCATGAAGATGTATCTAATAGATAAATTAACAAAGTAACATATAAAATGATGAAAATACTAAAAATTTAAGGATACATTTTTTAAATTTTCTGATAATATATTAACTCTAACATTTGTCAAATAATATGTAAAAGAATTTCTCCAATGTAATTTTTATTTTTCTCTTCACATTCAAAATGTGAAGGTATCAATATATGTGTACAAAGAGAATAGGTGGCATCAATGTTTAGTAACATGTATGTAAAAATATTGAGACAGGCAAGTATAAACAAAAAGTGTGGTATGCTCAAAAAGCATGAATAGGAAACTCCTGATGTGACACAGAGTTTCAGAATTAGTGAATGCTGTAAAGTAAAAGACATACGAAAAATTATTTCTTCTCACATATATGTTAAGTATATTTTTTTTTTAAAGTGGAATAGTGTGCTAGTTTAAATGAACAAAAAAAGTCTCCAATAGGCCCATGTATTTGAACACTTTGTGCCCCATTTGTGGAGCTGTTTGAGAAGGTTATGGTACCCTGAAGGGGTGGCTCCTTGCTGCAGGAAGTTTTTGGCAGGCTTTGGGGTTTTTTGTTTTGTTGTTGTTGTTTCATATTTTATTACATCAATGGCCTGAAATTTTTATTTAACTTCAGAAAATATTGGAAATAGAAAAATGAATTCTGCAGAATTTCACAAATAAATTTCCCAATCACCACTAACAAATGTTGTAATTCAATGGCTAAGCAATTATAATGCTATGGACATTCACCACAATGACTGTGCTGAACTATAAAACAAGCAAAGAGAGACATGGAAATATTACTTACAACAGCATTATTACAACATATTTTCTTTAAAATTTTAACATGGATTTTATCACTCCAAAAGATATACAGCATTTCTGTTATATTTGCAAACTTAACCTTATACATCTTTTAAAATTTTGAAAAATTTTAAGCAATCTAAAAAGCACTTAGCAAAGTTTTAAGTCTACATAATGGAATGCTATCCACTCCAGTATAGATTTTCATCTTAGAGAAGGTGACTGTAAACACTTATTATTTTAAAACATGGAATATTGAATAACCTTAAGATTAAGCACCTTCCCTTGTATTAAGGTTGGGCAAGGCAACTCAGTATGAGAAATAGGTTCCCAAGAGACAGCCAAAGTATTAGGGACAGCCATTGCTCCCATTGTCAGGAGTCCCACAAATACACCAAGGTACACAGCTGTTACATGTATGTAGAGGGCATAGGTTGGTCCCATGCCGACTCCCTGGCTGTTGGTTCAGACTCTGTGAGTTCCTATGAATGAGGCGAGTTGTATCTATGGGTTTTCTTGTAATGCCGTTGACTCCCTAGCTTCTACCATCCTTCCTCTACCTCAGGATTCCCTGAGCTCTGCCTATTGTTTAGCTATAGTTCTCTGCATCTGTTCTATCAGGAGGAAGGCTCTCTGATGACAGTTGGGGTAGTCACCAATCTAATCACAGGAGATGGCCAGTTCAGGCTACCTATCCACAATTGCTAGGAGTCTTAGCTGGGGGCAACTTGTAGCTTTGTGAGAGTTCCCCTCACATTGGGTTTTCTCCTGACCCAGAAATGTCCCCCTCATTTCTAGTCAAGTTTCCATCCCCACTTGCTCAAGTATGTTCACGGTAGCTTTATCTGTAAGAGCCAGAACCTAGAAAAAACCTAGATAGCCCTCAACCTAAGAATGGATAAAAAAAAAAAAAATGTAGTACATTTACACAATGGCGTATTACTCAGCTGTTAAAAGAAATGACATTAGAAAATTTGAAGACAAATAATGGAACTAAAAAAAAAATCATCTTGAGTAAGGTAACCTGGACCCAGAAAGACTAACATGGTATGTACTCACTTATAAGTAGATATTAGCTGTAAAGGATAACCATGCTACAATCCAGTCCCAGAGAGACTAAGTAACAAGGAGAGGCCAAAGTGGTATGCATGGACTTTGAATTTTTAAGAACACACATACACACACACACACACACATACACACACACACACACACACGTACATATATATCAAGCTTTCTGATACCAACATCCTTTTATATTTTATCAGATGATTTAATTAGATACAAATAGTATTCACATAAAATTTAGCTTTTTAGCAGGGTGGTGGTGGAGTACACCTTTAATCCCCGCATTCAGGAGGCAGAGACAGGAGGATCTCTGTGAGGTTTGAGGCCAGTCTGGTCTACAGGACAGGCACCAAAACTACACAGAGAAACCCTGTCTTGAAACACACACACACACACACACACACACACACACACACACACACACACACACACATTTTAGCTATAATAAACTTAGATTGCAAAAATGCAGATAACAAAACTCAATTTTAAACATTATGAGGATGTGAATGAAGTTGAACTGGATGAGACAATTGCCCAAGATACGTGTCTAATCTCTGTTTTCGCCCCATACCTACTATCAGACTGAATTCTTCAAAAAGATAATTAATTGGTCATCACAAGTGTATTACCTTATTTAAAAATAATAGTTTTTTTTTTCTAGCACCTTGGTCAAATGAAGCAATAATATGGACCACTATGTTTTCTTTTTATCATTCTTTGTATATTGTTTGTAGTGTTCTCCTGTGACTTCTTTTATTCATGTACTGAAAACTCTCATATCTTTATGTAACTGTCTTTCAGTTCTAGACCTCAACCTCTGAATGTCTTGAAGACATGTACCCTGGGATTTACAGACTCTTCAATTTTAAAAAAAGTCCTAAAAAGGTACCTGGGATCACCCCACTTTAATTTAATTCCTCATGTTCACATCTGTTTATTGTATATGTAATAAACACAAACATATTTATAGGGTGCCTTTCTTGTATTCTAATACCTTTCAGAATCCCCTTTTCTTCACTTTGTTATCTAATTTGAATGGCACAAAAATCTCCCTGCATAAAATGATTCTTATTGTTCTATTCTAGACTAATTTTCATATCATCAGTATAAGGCAGGCTCTTGCTATTGGTAGTTTCATCTCTTGGTTTAGTCTACCAATGATGAGTCTCACGTCATCTATAGCTACTTGCTACTTGCTTCAGAATTGGTGCTGAAATTCAATTCCATATTTTCAACTACACTCTTCCTGCTATATCTTGGGCACATTGATTTAGAGGAAAGAAAGGGGCAACATTATCTAAATTAAGAATATTAGATAGGCTTAAAAAATGATAAGATAAAAATTAATTAGATAAGCTAATAAAGATAGCACATGTTAAATTTTTCCCATGAGAAAACTTTCTGTTTTCTCTCACAGAGGGGACAAACAATGCTCTGTGGCTCCTCTCCTGATATCACATGAATAGTTTAATGAAGTGGAAGGATTACTGTAATATTTGAGTGACTCAACCAAATACAAGATGCATTAAACAACACTTTCTTTCACATAGCTCTTATTTTGACTTTATCCCTTGTCTGACTCATCACTATTCTATTTGGCTCAAATGAGAAAGAATGAAAAGGTTTTTAGTTATGCGTTCCATTGGTGTTTAAGCCATCCATGTTTGAGGCTGAAGTGAAGATTCACTGGCAGACATGCTTGCTTTGCAGGCATGAGAATCCAAGTGTCTTTCTCAACATCCACTTATGCAGAAGCTTGTGGCTGTGATCACAGTGCTCCTATGATGACACAAAGATAGAGACAGGATAATCAAAGAAGTTCAAAGCCCAGATAGCATCACCTGAACATCAGAAAACAGCAGGAGTTATGGTTACCATTGAAGTGACAGGGGAGGACAAACACCTAAGGATGATAATTGACCTCTACATTAATGACATGACATGCATGTCAACATACAAACACACATGAGCAATTGAAGAAGCAAACACACACACACACACACACACACACACACACACACACACACACACACACACTGGGAGGGGAAAGATATACATGTCTATTAATAGCTAATGTTTTCAAGAATTTGATGAATATTTTTTTACCTTGAAGTTGTATGAGTTTCTCTGAACCATATTTAATTTTCAGAATTCTTTTTTTTTTCCATTGCAGTTTCTACAGCTCAAACTAAGGTAAAGTACCTAATTTCAACAGATCTAATAAAAAATGAGATAGCATTTGGGAATTATACTCATCCTTCAGCATTTGAAAGGGACACTGATGGCTAGTCACACTTCCTGGAAAATTCTTAACTTTCAGGGAAGAGCCTGATCTGCTGGGGAGAAATACATGAACCTGTATATTGGAACTGCCTTACTTAACTGAAAAAAATCTTCAGAGGATCTCTGAATCTACTCCCATCAGTTATTGGACGAGAGTTCCAGCACAACTGTTAGGGTGTTTAGCCATCTGATCACCAGACTAGGTCAGATTAGGCTTTCTCTTGACCATTGCCAGCAGTCTACAGAGGATGTATCATTGTAGATTTCTGGGGACCTCTACAGCACTCTGCCTATTCCTGTTCTCATGTGGTCTTCATTTATCATGATCAGGTTTAAATGAATCCCCAGCGGAATCTTGGCCCTGGAGGAGATGGGAATGGAGGGGATGGGCTGGGGGAAGGTGGGTGTGGGGGCAGGAGGGGGAGGACAGGGAAACCATGGCTGATGTGTAAAATTAAAACACAAATATAATTTAAAAAAATTCTTTGGAGTTATAGAAACCTCTGAGATGCTTAAACTGTTCTTCTAATCAATGCATTTCTGAAATTTAAAATACCTTGTTTATGATGGATTATTGAAACTGAAAGCAGCCAGGATGATACCTTATAAAGCATGAAAGAGACTGGTTTAGTCGACCATAATATAGTATCCTCAGCTCTATCACTATGGGCTTGACTTTCCTTTTGCCATTAGAATGATTGAGTGTGATGTAATTAAATCTCTCTATGCTTCTCTTACTTCTCAATCACATGAAATGTAAAATTCTTAAATCTAGGGCATGAATCATTGACTGAGCTGCATTTATTAGCACCACAGAAGTGCAAAAATGAAAATGATCTGAGATCAGTGATCTCAAAGGAATTGAAAATATTGCATAATGAAGTTTTGCCTCTGAACCATGTGAAAGCTTTTTCTCATTTTAGTAAATTCTGCCAGACAGAAAAAAAGAAAGAAAAGCTTAACATGATCTATTTAAAATGTCAAAATAATGTGTGTTTTAGTGTGATTGAATTGCTATAGCCTTGCCATGCCTTGTCTGCTCTATTTTTATGCATGAACCTCTTATTTCCATTTCAATGACAGATATGAGGCCAGATAATAGATTGAACATATCTTTTTTATCAGAGCATTTTTTTTTTATCACAACTAAAATTGAGCTGGTTCTTTCTCAAATCAACTGTGTCTGTGAAACGATGTTTACTCATGCATTAAATGAAGGCTTCAAATTGCATTATGGTTGGGATTTGTTACATGTTAAACACCGATAGTTTTCTTTCAATACGGTTATTGGCATAACACTTATGCAATAATAAAACGCAATAAAATTTTACAGTGGTTGATTTGTACCAATAGCTCCCACAGCACAGTAACTCTTCAAATGGCAAGCATAAAACTAATGAAAACAATTACTCTGGAAGCAGCCTTATATATGAAAGGAGTGCAGGGCTGGGAATATCATGCTTTGAGGGGTATTGAACTTTATTCCTTTGGGTGAATTATGGCACCAGTGAATTCAATGAAGCTTTTTGAAAATAAATTTTCTATGACTGGCAACAGTTATACCTATGGTGATGCTGTAAAGTAGAAGAAAAAACATAAATATCACAAACAGATATTCAAATTGCCCTTTCAAGTGGACAAAATAGAGATTACTTCCTTATTAGTAGTTGAAGGTTCCTGTGTCCAAATTGGTACCTCTGAAGAAATGTAGTCAACAAAAAATTCCTTCTGACCTAGAAGGATTGAGAAATTCTGAAACTTTCCAAAATGTTGCTCATAATTGTTGAAATAATGGTTGACTAACATGATGGGCTGAAAGCAGTCATTCTAGAATAGTACATATAGAAAATATGTGTAATTAATAAATAGATCAACACAGAATAAGAAAGTCAACAATACACAGGTAAACATAAATGACGTTAGTATACCTGGATTTAGTTCTTTGGGATAACATCAATTATAGCTATAACTTTCAAATACCACAATATAATTGGAAAATTATGTGTGTCTGTATAAAACATCATGTACTATATATGGCATACATATGACATATATGCATATATGCATATATATATATATATATGTATATTTTATTATTGTTTTGCAACTCACATTTTTATATAAATAACTGGACTCATGGGAAGGTGGTGTAGAGTGGTACACTGTATACTATTGGTACATTGTAGCCCTTTATGTTCTAAGGAAATTCTGTTTAGTTACAGTTGTTCTTTGCAAATATTCTGTTTTCAATTTCCTCTGTAAGGAAGTTAGTGACATCAAGCCTGGTATTTTCAGTTGCTAATAAGAAATTTCCATAACACTATGGATGAGCATAATATTTACTTAATATCAGGAGCATACGAATACTCACATTTGGGTTCTCTGTTTCTACTGATAGACTTATTTATGAGTTACACATATTACAGCAATTTAGTTGCAAAGAATACTAAAAGAATAGGTACAATAAAACATCCCAGGTCCTACAGAGTCCACCATGGAAACAGAAAGATAAGAATTTGCCAAACTGAAACTAATTTACTAGTCAATTAAAGAATATTTGACTGCAATGCAAAGGAATTTCAGATGCTGCTGAGTCACTTGCTTTAATTGCTTTGCAAAAAAAAACCACCAAAAAACAAAAAAAAACCCTCCTTTTTTCTTAGGTTTATATAAAGAGCTTCATAATCTTTGACTTCTACAGCATGGTCTTTTATTTGATGCAAAGGCCAAGTTCTTCTGCATTCCATCCCTTATGAACTTGCTACAAATGCCACACAAAAAATGAACACTCAGAATAATATATTGCCACAGGTCACAGTTGACAGTCTTGTAAAACTCTGTACTTCTGTCACTTTGTACAACACCTGTTAAGCACCATATTCGATATTAAATATTATTTTAATGTGGAAGCATGAATTTGATGTATTATAATCACAGCTATTACATCTAGGAACTTTTCAGAGTAAAGCCAAAGACATGTCAGCTTTGACAGTCATTTAGTAGAAAGTGACTCAGGATGGTTTCTGAAAACATTTGATTGGCACAGAAATGTGCCTAGAGAAATCTCTCATGTTGAGATTCTAGTTCACAAATGAGATGTATGAGAATTTGGAAGGAAACCATCTTTTCAAGAATATGTAAATATGCATCAGCACACTTTAGTGTTCAATCCTGGAAATAATAAGATAATTTTGACTGCTACCATAACATTAAAAGGACAAAAGGGGTTTTTAAGAAAACTTAAAAATTGCTCATAGTGGAAATTATGAGGCTATAACAAAATTAGGAGGTATGAATACAGCTCAGTGTATTGATGTGCTCATTGTACAATTTAGAGGAGCTGAGTATGACACCTAGAACCATAAAAAAACTAAGTGTGGTGACAGTTTACACTGCAGTCTCAGCATTAAGGAGGTGGAGAGAAGAATACCCCTGAGGATCATGGGCAAATCTCTGTCTCATTGTGGCTGGCTCCTGATGAACAACACCAAAGAATGACTTCTGGTCTCCTTCTGCTAGCTCACACACATGCACACTCATCTACACAAACACATGCATTTCTATCCTCAAAATGCACACACACAAATAGAAAAATATATATACTATTGTGCTGGATTGTTTTATATCAACTTGACACAAGCTAAAGCTATCTGAAAGGATGGAACCCTAATTAAGAAAATGCTTCTGGGCTGTAGGCAAGCCTGTAGGGGCATTTTTTAAATTAGTGATTGATGTATAAGTCAGCCCACTGTGGGTTTACACGAATTGCTAAATGATCTTATTAATACACAAAAACAAAAACAACAACAACAACAACAAAACCTGGAGCCAGATATTGGGGTGAAAACTGAAAAATCAGAGAAACAGAGTAAGCCAGCCATAAGTTCTTACCTCTAGGAAATTGTCACTCTAAAGAGAAGAGTTTCTGTTTCCTCATACCTTATACACAGTTCTCCACCCAGCCATGTCATTTCCTGGGATTAAAAGCATGTGTGCTTTCCAAGCAAAGGCATGAGGTCTCAAGTGTTTGGATTAAAGCCATGTGGCACTACTGCCTGATTCTGTTCCCATTGTGGCTTTGAACTCACAGAGATCCAGACAGATCTCTGCCTCCCAAGTGATAGGACTAAGGTTGTGTGCCACCACTGTCTGGCCTCTATGTCTGATCTAGTGGCTGGCTCTGTCCTCTGATCCCCAGATAAGTTTATTAGGGTACACAATATATCAATCACTATATAGTGCTGTCTCCTGTCTGGTGGTCCTGGGTTCTATAGGAAAGCAGGATGACCAAGCCATGAAGGGCAAGACGGTAAAGCAGCACCTTTTTACAATTTCTGCATCAGCTCTTATCTCCAGGTTCCAGCCCTGATTGAGTTCCTGCCCTGACTTCCTTCAGGGATGGACTACAGTTTGGAAGTGTAAGCCAAATAAACAATTTTTCCAAATGTATATCTGCTCATGATGTTTCATTGTAGAAATAGTAACTTTAACTGAGACAATTATGATGTCTAATTTCAAAATAATGGAAAGTTGATGTCAAAAATGAATCTGATATAGAATAAACTATGAAATACATTTGAACTTAAAGACACTGAAAAAGATTTTTAAACAAGAACTTAGGAGATCAGGCAGTAAGAACAATATTTAATAAATGGGACCTAATGAAACTAAAATAAATACATAAATGAATAGATAGATAGATAGATAGATAGATAGATAGATAGATAGATAGATAGATAAATAAATAAATAAATGTTCAGCAAAAGAAAAACAGTATTATTTGAATGGTAAATAAATATGCAACATAGCCAGGCGGTGGTGGCGCACGCCTATAACCCTGCACTCGGGAGGCAGAGCCAGGCAGATCTTTGTGAGTTCGAGGCCAGCCTGGTCTACCAAGCAAGATCCAGGAAAGGCGCAAAGCTACACAGAGAAACCCTGTCTCCAAAACCCAAAAATAAACAAACAAACAAACAAATAAATAAATAAATATGCAGCAAAAGAAAAACACTATTATTTGAGTGATGTGGAAGCCTACAGAATGAGAAAAAATATCAAATTGCATCTCCTTAGTATCTGGAATATACAAAGATTCTCAACACTTAATATCAATACAACAACCTAGCTAAAAGTGGGGCAAGGAACTAAACAGAGAGTTATCAAAGATGAAATAGAAATGATTCTGGATCATCTTTTTAAATGTCCAACATCCTAATTATCAGGGGAAAACAATTAAAATGTTGAGCTTTCACCCTACCCTGATTACAAATGGGTGAGAAAATAATAATAGCAAGTATCCCCTTGGATGTGAAGAAATAAGCACACTTATTGTGGTGGGAGTACCAATCAGTGTTGCCACTATGAGAATCAGTGCACAGGATCCTCTTAAAGGTATAAATAGGTCCACCACATCATACCACACTTGGACCTACATGCAGGCACTCCATATTTTTGTATAGAAATACTTACTCATCCATGTTCATTGTTGTTTTATTCACAATAGCCAGAAGGAAAAACAATTTAGATTTCCATCAGCTGGTGAATAGATAATTAAAATGTGGCATGTTTACACAGTGTAGTCCTATTATTAAGCTGTTAAGAAAATTAAATTATGAAATTCCTAGGTGAATGGATGAAGCTCAAAATGATAATCCTGAGTAAGTTAACCCAGAACCAGAAAGACTAGGGTGAAATGTTTTCTTTTATTTGTGAATTTTAGTTTTGAATCTTTAAACACACACACACACACACACACACACACACACACACACACACACACACACACATTCCCTTGGAATACTCATAGATATTAGAAAATTAGCAAGGTGGCCATTCGGGTGGAAGGTGGAATTTCAAAGTCTGGGATATTAAACATAGTGGTATTAAGTATAAGATGGGAATAACAGTATAGGAAATGTTTGGTGGGAAAGGGGAACATTCGAAGGCAGGGTAGATAAGAGAATATGAGGAGAAATAACTATTACTAAAAGTTTAGAAATCTACCTCTGTTCTAGAAGCTTCCTAAAATATACACTAAGCCATTAGAGAGAGATTAAATGAAGTTACTCTATAATGGGGCAACAATGCCTCCACTAGATACAAGACAATGAATAACAATACTAATGACAGGAATGGATTGCTCAAAAGTGAGCTTTCATAAGCCTTTAAATATTACAGGCTATTGCCAATACTCCTAGTTATTCTCCAGAATTTTATGGATCAGTCTTTATTGCTGATGACATCACATACTTGAGTCATAGAATGTGGAGATATTAAGCTGGTACTTATCTGAAACTTATATCTTTACTTATTATCTTTTATAATCCTGGAAGATGCTATGCATAGTTTGAATCTGATCTGACAAATTAAGTCAGTCAGTGGCCTGGCAAGATGTGTTCAGTGGTTCAATAGTTGCACCAATGTCATTGGAGTAATCAATCACTGTCTGATTGGATTTAAGCCTTTAATTTTATTATAGCCAAGAACCTGTAGCTAGACTGGACATAAGCTCTAGAAAAGAACTTACTACTATTACTATGCTTAATGGTAGCATTAAACTGACTCCTAATGATTTATTGTTATATGCATGGATTGGTGCATCTCTCAACCCTCATCAGAGAAGCTTCTTTTTGCAATAAGTGGTAACAGAGAGATGCAAATTGATCAAGGTATAGAGAAAGAGAGACTACAGAATGCTCAACTCTAACTGGGATTTCTGTATCATACCTGGCCAAGGCTCAGGTATTGTTCCAAAAGAGGTACTATAAAGACCCATAAGTGGTGAATGACTATAATGAAAGTGTATTCTGGACACAGCAAGTTATTTGGACATATGAATTAATAGCATTTGAGGTAGCATGAACAAGACCAGTATAGGCTCAAGCCAGTATGAATTTCAAAATGTAGACGGAGGTAGACATGGAGCGCCAGACCTAGCTAAGGAACTGTTTGCAGTTGATAGTTAATGAGAGAGCAACAGCTAATTTTCATTAAGGGTGAATCCCTTGGTATACTGACTACACTATATTTAAGACTACACATCTTTTAACATACAGGCAGCACAAACTTTGGTTTATAGTTGCTTTATTTTTTTAAGAGGACTCAAAGTTAAGTAAAAAGGGATGAATCTGGGGGGAATTGGAAAAGAAGATGAATATGATCAAAAAGCATTCTTTGGAATTCTTGCAGAACTAATAAAAAGAGAGAAAATAGAAATGTAATAGAATTCAGCAATGAATCAGAAAAAAATAAAAATAAGGAAAGAATGAAAGTTGGTTTCAACACTCTTTCCCCCAAACATTCCAGTATCTGGAAGTAAAATATTAACTTATCATAATGACCTAGAGAATGTTTTTTTATTTTCTCCCTGACTTTGTTAACTCTGGGTTTTTGTTGTACCTTGACATTGTTGGGTTTTTCATGCCTCTAGTCTGTGAAACTTGCTATTCTAGACCATAATCTCCTATTCTCTGTGAGATCTGCTCAAATGTAACTCTGATAGCAAGGCTAACCCCATTCAGTTCTGAGACTTCAGGATAATACCTAGTGCCTATTACTTTAACAATTTTAGGTCACATGCCTTCGAAGTTACATTTTATGCATGATATTAAATTTCCCAATTGATAAAATTGTTTGGAAGACACTGGGCTGCTAAGTGATAAAGTGCTTCCTTGGCATGTGAGAGACTGTAGATACAATTTCCATAAGTGAAAAGAAAAGGCTCAAAGAAAGATAAAGACCAAAATGAATGGATGTGAGGGAGGCAAGAAAAAAAGGGACTGGGAGTGTGGGGTGGTATTATGTTTCCCAAAATATTGTGCATCCTAATAAACTTATCTGGGGTCAGAGAACAGAACAATCACTAGATATAGAGGCCAGAAAATGGTGGTACACAGGCCTTTAATCCTAGCGTTCTGGAGGCAGCGATCTGCCTAGATCTCTGAGAGTTCAAGGCCACAATGGTAACTAGAGCCTTTAATCCCAGGAAGTGATGACAGGAAGCAGAAAGATATTTAAGGCATGAGGACAAGGAACTAGAACTTGGTTAAGCTTTTAGGCTTTGAGCAGCAGTTCAGCTGAGAACCATTTGGATGAGGACTCAGAGGCCTCCAGTCTGAGGAAACAGGATTGGCTGAGAAGTTGGCTAGACCCTTTAGGATTCATGCTATAGGTGGGAAGAGAAAAAGGAGTGAAGGAAGGAAGGAGGAAAATTTTTACAATTAGTAAGTTATTAGGAAATGTAAGCTCCCTGTGGTAAGCCTTATTCTTGATTGCAGTTCTGTTTACCTATGTACTCTATGTGTGATGATTTTTTTAAAAAAAGAACCTGATTATGTACTCTATGTGTGATGATTAAAAAAACCTGATTAATATGTGTTTCTTCTTCAATTTTGAAAGTCTTTTTTATAAGGAAAATCATTTGACCTAGATGAAAGATTCTGTGAAAGTGGTGTTACTTTTCCTTGAGGTGAAGCCAAGAGTGCCAATAGCCACTTTGCATATCCCAGGCAACCTTGGTTCTAAGTTTACAAATTCACAATACTGCAATGTGAGAAACAAATAAGCCATCATTTTTCTGGGCCCCTGACCTGTGTTTCTGTTGTTACAAAAGTGGGCTTTAAGTATCTCAGCAAGTTCATTCATGCTGAACTCAAGGATTATGTGTACGTAATTTTAATAAAATTGATTAGTGATTTTAAAATTAATTAATTATTGGAATTAAAATTACAATAATTGAAAGTTATTTTTTAGAAAACGCTCATGAAAACTTATAGAACATTTTAACTTATAAAGATTGGAGTGAGTTGGGGAGGATTTTTGTGAGACAACCTAGGTCAAGTATGAAAGAAAAACTGTGAAAAGAATGGTTTTAATGAAGGTTTTGTTTGAATAACTTAGCTTTCCCAGAGGCCAAGAAAGAATCACTTAAAGTATAAACGTGTTGACATTATTTTGGCTGAAGCTCCAAACTACCAGATTCTGCGAAGCAAACACATTTGCCCACAAATTTCAAAATACACGAAGAAGACACTAATTGCAGTAGCCACCATTTAAACAATCATGTAAAAATATTTCAGTGGAGAAGGTGTCAAAGAAATTCCCTTTTAGAGTTTCATGAAAACAAAACAGAAAAAAAGGAGATCTTCTTGGAAGCTAAATCTCTCAACTGTACCTAATTATTTCCAGTGAGCCTGAGTTTGGTGAGTGATAATAAGTGTTTATGGAAAGATCATCCTGTATTTGAATATTCTGCCTCATCTTTTTTTTATTTTAAACTGAAGTAGCATACACACACACACACACACACACACACACACACACACACGTGCGTGTGTGTGCAAAACACCTGGGGGCTGAGTTTGTAGCTCAGTCAGTAAAGTATTTGCATAGCTTGGGTGAAGCCCAAGTTTCAGTCTCCATATTTGTACAAATCAGGTGTCATGGCACATACTGATAATGCCAGCAGCACTCAAGGAGTGATTGTGGGAAGACTGTAGCTGCATGGGTGGGAGGACTTAGCTGCATGGGTGGGAAGACTGTAGCTGCATGGGTGGGAGGACTGTAGCTGCATGGGTGGGAGGACTGAGCTGCATGGGTGGGAGGACTGTAGCTGCATGGGTGGGAGGACTGTAGCTGCATGGGTGGGAGGACTGTAGCTGCATGGGTGGGAGGACTTAGCTGCATGGGTGGGAGGACTGTAGTTGCATAGGGAATTGGAAGGCAGTCTGGAACACCTTGTTTTGAGATGGGGGGTGGACTGTTGGAGAGATGACACCCACTGCACACCTTGAGGGCCTGAGTTAGAACTCTGGGACCCACAAATTGAAAAGAGAGAACTGATGCCATGTTGTCTTCTTACCTCCATGAGTGTGCTACAACATGTGCATACATGCATGTGTACACACAAATGCACAAAACAAGAAAAAGTATAATTAAAAATATTTAAGGAAGAAATTGCTTAAAATTTCAGTTACCAATAAAGACACATGTTACTACAGCAAACACCAACAACTATCTCAATTTGCATGTTACACAGCCCATATTTATATGGCTTCAGAAACCTGTTGAAGGCATAGGAAATAAATGAATATATAAAAGTGAAAATAGGTAACCATACTTTTGATTGCAGATAAGTAACTGGTGTATGAATTAATAGTGAATAAATATATTATTCAATTCATTAAATATAAATATTTAGGAATAGCAGCTGAGGTACATGTAGGAAATGTCTAGACAGTCTTCTAAAATCAGAAAAACATGGATGAACTATAAAATCTTAATTCACTACTCTTCTTATTAGGGGGTGGAAGTTATAAAAAAAAAACTTGTGTATTGAATTTCAGAAAGTGTCTAGGGATTGCTTAGATAGAAGAACACTACTATCTTATTAGCAATTACCATAGTAGTAAGTTAGAACCAAGACTATCATAGTCCACACTCATTAAAATTTGAAAGCTAGATACATTTTGTCATGAGAAATGAGAATCCAGAGGTCCCTAGTAAAAGGGCACATATATATATGCCACAGGTTTTACCAAGGAAATCCAGCTAAAAGTATGGTATCTAGAGCTATCCTCCTAATGTTAGTGTACACTGTGAAACATTTCCTATGCATATGTCCTGTTCTCAGAAAAGAGAATATCTGCTATGTTTCATAAATGTAGGGAAGGAAAAGCAATGGGAATTTCCAGATGGTTGAAAAGCAATGTAGAACATATTTGGGCACATTCTGTGAGTCAGAGTTTCAATGCATTCTCTTTTTTTCTATAGAAACCTTGAGAGACTACCAAGATTTTTCTGGGTTTTCCTTTCTTCAAAAGTAATCATATATCTTGTCAGCCAGAATTCAAACAGCACAGCTATCCCACGGACCTTAAGAACACCATCACCATCTGGACCAGAGGTGAATGCCTGGGGGTCATAACCAGAGAGGCCCGCACCTGGGTCCCAGCCCTGGGCACCAGCCACTCCTGGGAAGACCTGCCCAACTGGGCACCAGTTTCCTGCCAATCCGCGGGCCCTGCAGGAAGGCACCCATTTCCAAGACTGCAGGAAGACAATGCAGTCTCCACACCCTGCCCCCACACCCATTTGCCGGAGACCCCAGCCACTTCCTGAGACTCAGAGACCAGCCCCCAGCTTCTATTCTTCCCTGGAACTCCCATCTGGACCAGAGATCAGAGGAACTCCCATCTGGACAGGAGGAGCTCCCATCTGGACAAAATAAGGAGACCCCAGAGACTTCCCCATACCCAGAGTCCAGCCCCCCCAGCTCCTATCCGGCCAGCACTCTCATGAGGACCAGCACTCCCATCTGGCACAGAACTTCCATCTGGACCAGAGAGAGGCTCCCTAAATCTGCCAACTTTCTCTGGACCAAGTACACTGATAAGACCAAGAACGAACACAAGAGGAGATGGGCAGACATCAAGGCAGAAGTACATACAACAAAATAAAGAGCAATACAGCATCACCAGAATCTAGCCCTTCTCCAATAGCTAGACCTGAACATCACGGAATGAAAGAAGAAGACGAAAACAACCTTAGAAGTAACATCATGAAGAGGCTAGAGCCTTATATAGAAGAAATCAAAAATAAAGTAGAGGAACAGACAAACAAAAAATGGGAAGAACGCTATAAAAAACTAGAGGAAAGGACGATTAAAGCAGAACAAAACAATAAATCTTTGAACGAAAATCATGAAATATCAAGGGAGACAATCCAAGAACTGAAGAGGGAAATAGAAAAAATGAAGAAGACACTAGCAGAAGGAATGTTGGAAATAGAAAATCTGAGTAAACAAACAGTAACTTCAGAGGCACGTATAACCAACAGAATGCAAGAGATGGAAGAGAGGATCTCTGGTGTTGAAGATACGGTAGAAGAAATAGATTCATCAGTCAAAGAAAAACTAAAACCAAGGAAGTCATGACCGAAAATGTCCAAGAAATTCGGGACACCATGAAAAGACCAAACCTACTAATAATAGGGATAGAGGAAGGAGAAGAATACCAACTCAAAGGCACAGAAAATATATTTAACAAGATCATAGAAGAAAACTTTCCCACCTTAAAGAATGAAATGCATATGAAGATACAAGCCTATAGAACACCAAACAGACTAGACCCCCCAAAAAGTCCCCTCGCCACATAATAATTAACAACTAAACGTACAGAATAAAGAAAGAATATTAAGGGCAGCAAAGGAAAAAGGCCAAGTGACTTGTAAAGGCAAACCCATCAGAATAACACCTGATTTCTCAATGGAGACTTTGAAAGCCAGAAGGACCTGGACAGATATAATGCAGACACTAAGAGACCATGGATGCCAGCCTAGAATAATATACCCACCAAAACGTTCAATCATCATAGATGGAGTGAACAAGACCTTCCAACACAAAACCAGATTTAAACAATACTTATCCACAAACCCAGCCCTATAGAAAGCACTAGAAGGAAAATTCCAACCTAAGGAAGTCAGATACACCCATGAAAACACAGGCAATAGATAATACCACAGCAGTAAACCCCAAAGAAGAGAAGTGCACACACACTACCACCCAAAAATAAAAATAACAACAGGAATGAACAATCACTGGTCATTAATATCCCTTAATATCAATGGACTTAATACACCGATAAAAAGACACAGAATGGATATGAAAACAGGATCCATCTTTCTGCTGCATACAAGAAACACACCTCAAATTCAAAGACAGACACCTCCTCAGAATAAAAGGCTGGGAAAAGACTTTCCAATCAAATGGTCTTAAGAAGCAAGCTGGTGTAGCCATCTTAATATCCAGCAAAATAGACTTCAAACTAAAATCAATCAAAAGAGATGATGAAGGACATTAAATACTCATCACAGGAAAGATCCACCAAGATGAAGTCTCAATTCTGAACATTTATGCCCCAGACACAAGGGCAACCACATATGTAAAAGAAACATTACTAAAGCTTAAATCACATATAAAACCCAACACATTAATAGTGGGAGACTTCAACACCCCACTTTCACCTCTGGACAGATCAGCAAAATTGAAACTTAACAGAGACATAATGGTCTTAACTGATGTTATGGCTCAAATGGACTTAATCGATATCTACAGAACATTCCATCCAAACAAAAAAGAATATCCCTTCTTCTCAGCACCCCATGGAACGTTCTCTAAAATTGACCACATACTTGGCCACAAAGCAAATCTCAACAGATATAAAATAATTGAAATAACGCCCTGTGTCCTATTGGACCACCATGGTTAAAGTTAGATTTCAACAACAGGAAAAACTACAGAAATCCTACAATCTCATGGAAACTGAATAATGCTCAACTGAATCACCAATGGATTAAGGAAGAAATAAAAAAAGAAATTAAAGACTTCCTAGAGATCAATGCAAATGAATACACCACATACCCAAACTTATGGGATACTATGAAAGCTGTGCTAAGAGGGAAATTCATAGCACTGAATGCCCACATAAAGAAGCTGGAGAAATCTCACACTAGTAACCTGACAGCACACCTGAAAGCCCTTGAACAGGAAGAAGCAAAGTCTCCCAGGAGGAACAGATGCCAGGAAATTATCAAATTGAGAGCTGAAGTCAATAAAATAGAAATAAAGAGAACAATACAAAGGATTAATGAAACAAAGAGTTCTTTGAGAAGACCAACAAGACAGACAAGCCCTTATCCAAACTAACCAAAAGACAGAGAGAGAGCATCCAAATTAACAAAATCAGAAATGAAAAGGGGGACATAACAACAGACAATGAGGAAATCCAGAGAATCATCAGGTCATACTTCAAAAACCTCTACTCCCCAAAACTGGAAAACCTAAAAGAAATGGATAATTTTCTGGATAGGTAACACATACCTAAGTTAAATCAAGATCAGATAAGCCATTTAAATTGTCCAATAACCTGTAAGGAAATACAATCAGTCATTAAAGTCTCCAAACCAAAAAAAGCCCTGGACCTGATGGTTTCACTGCAGAATTCTACCAGATCTTCAAAGAAGACTTAATACCAGTACTCTTTAAAATGTTCCACACAATAGAAGCAGAAGGTATATTACCAAACTCCTTCTATGAGGCTACAATTACCCTGATTCCTAAAACACACAAAGATGCAACAAAGAAAGAGAACTACAGACCAATCTCCCTCGTGAACATTGATGTAAAAATACTCAATAAAATTCTGGCAAACAGTCTCCAAGAACACATCAAAACAATTATCCACCATGATCAAGTAGGCTTCATCCCAGGGATGCAAGGGTGGTTCAACCTACAAAAGTCCGTCTATGTAATACACCATATAAACAAACTCAAAGAAAAAAAAAAAAACAACACATGATCATCTTGCTAGATGCAGAAAAAGCATTTGACAAAATCCAACACCCCTTCATGATAGTGAAGTGATCATGAATACAGGGAACATACCTAAACATAATAAAGGCAATCCAAAGCAAGCCAACAGCCAACATCAAATAAAATAGAGAGAAACTCAAAGCAATACCACTAAAATCAGGAAGAAGGCAAGGCTGTCCCCTCTCTCCATACTTATTCAATATAGTACTTGAAGTTCTAGCCAGAGCTATAAGACAACATAAGGAGATTAAGGGGATACAAATTGGAAAGGAAGAAGTCAAGCTTTCCCTATTTGCAGATGACATGATAGTATATATGACTAACCCCAAAAATTCAACCAAGAAACTGATACAGCTAATAAAACCCTTCAACAACATAGCAGGATACAAGGTCAACTCAAAAAAAAATCAGTAGCCCTCCTATATACAATAGACAAACAGGCTGAGAAGGGAATCAGAGATATATCACCCTTTACAATAGCCACAAATAATATAAAATACCTTGAGGTTACTCTAACTAAGTATGTGAAGAAGCTATATGACAAGAACTTTAAGTTCCTGAACAAAGAAATTGAAGAAGATGAAAATGGAAAGAACTCCCATGCTTATGGATAGGCAGAATTAATGTAGTAAAAATGGCGATCTTACCAAAAGCAATCTACATATTCAACACAATCCCCATCAAATTATCAACACAATTCTTCACAGATCTGGAAAGAATAATACTCAACTTCATATGGAAAAACAAAAAACCCAGGATAGCCAAAAGAATCCTGTACAATAAAACAACCTCTGGAGGCATCACCATCCCCAACCTCAAGCTCTACTATACAGCTACCATAATAAAAACAGCTTGGTACTGGCATAAAAACTGACATGTGGACCAATGGAATCAAATTGAAGACCCTGACATTAACCCGCACACCTATGAACATATAATTTTTGACAAAGAAGCCAAAAATGTACAATGGAAAAAAGAAAGCATCTTCAACAAATGGCGCTGGCATATCTGGATGTCAATGTGTAGAAGGCTGCAAATAGATCCATATCTGTCACTGTGCACAAAACTTAAATCCAAGTGGATCAAATACCTCAACATAAATCCAGCTACTCTGAACCTGATAGTAGAGAAAGTAGGAAGTAGTCTTGAACACATTGGCACCAGAGTTCACTTTCTAAATATAACACCAGTAGCACAGACACTGAGAGAAACAATCATTCAATGGGACCTGCTGAAACAGAGAAGCTTTTGTAGAGGAAAGGACACGGTCAACAAGACAAAGTGACAGCCTACAGAATGGAAAAAGGTCTTCACCAACCCCAAATCTGACAGAGGGCTGATATCCAGAATATATAAAGAACTCAAGAAATTAGACATCAAACTGCCAACAGTCCAATTAAGAAATGGGCTATAGAACTAAACAGAGAATTCTCCACAGAGGAAGTTCAAATGGCTGAAAGACATTTAAGGAATTGCTCAACATCCCTAATTATCTGGGAAATGCAAATCAAAACGACTCTGAGATACCACCTTACACCTGTTAGAATGGCACAGAAGACAGCTTACAGTGGAGAGGATGTGGAGCAAGGGGAACCCTCCTCCACTGCTTGTGGGAATGCAAGCTTGTACAGCCACTTTGGAAATCAATATGGCGCTTCCTTAGAAAATTGGGAATCCATCTCCCACAAGACCCAGCTGTAGCACTCTTGGGTATATACCCAAAGAATGGTCAATCATAGCACAAGGGCATTTGCTCAGCTATGTTCATATCAGCATTGTTTGTAATAGCCTGAACCTGGAAACAACCTAGATGCCCTTCTACTGAAGAATGGATAAAGAAAATAGGGATATATATATACAATGGAGTACTACTCAGCAGAGAAAAACAATGACATCATGAGGTTTGCAGGCAAATGGATGGATCTAGAAAAAATCATCCTGAGTGAGGTAACCCAGACTCAGAAGGGCAAACATGGTATGTTCTCACTCATAGGAGGATACTAGATGTAAAACAAAGATGAATAGACTGCTACACAACTCCAGAGAGGTTACCTAGAAAACAGGACCCTAGGAAAGACCCAAGGATCACCCAATGACCGAGAAATGGATGAGATCTACATGGAGAACCTGGACGACATTGGGAGTAATGAAGGGAAAGAAAACTTAGGGGAGCAGGAGATCCCAGCTGTATCAAGAACAGAAAGGGAGAACAAGGAATAACAGACCATGATAAATGAAGACTACATGAGAACAGGAATAGGCAGAGTGCTGGAGAGGTCCCCAAAAGTCCACAATGATACATCCTCTGTAGACTGCTGACAATGGACGAGAGAAAGCCTGATCTGACCTAATCTGGTGATCAGAGGGCCAAACACCCTAACAGTTGTCTTGGAACTCTCATCCAATAAATGATGGAAGTTGATTCAGAGATCCTTGGCCAGGCCCCAGGTGGAGCTCCCAGGTGTCCAACTGTGGAGAAAGAGGAAGGTCTGCAAGAGCGTGAATTGTTGAATCCAAGAGTGCAGAAAGCAAAGGGACAAATAGCCAAACGAATGGAAGCACATGAATTATGAACCAAAGGCTGTGGAGCCCCCAGCTGGAACAGGCCCTCTGGATAAGTAAGACAATTGAATAGCTTGATCTGCTTGGGAGGCACCCAGTTTGTGGGGCAAGGATCTGTCCTTAGTGCATGAGCTGGCTGTTTGAAACCTTGGGCTTACACAGGGACACTTTGCTCAGTCTGGAAGGAGGTGACAGGACCTGCCTGTACTGAATCCACCAGGTTTAAATAAATCCCCACGGGTGCCTTGATCATGGAGGACATGGGAATGGAGGGGAGGGGCTGGGGGAAGGGTGGGGCTGCAGGCAGGAGGGGGAATGACAGGTGAACCCATGGCTGATGTATACAATTTAAAACAGATAATAATAAAGAAAAAAAAAAGTAGAGGACTTGACCAGTTTCTATTTTAGGTAGAAGGGAGAGTCAAAGGAGTAATACAATCTGTTAAAATATGCCATACTACAACTATTAATAAATGAATGCTCCACCTTAAAAAAAAAAGAATGGCACAGTATAGACATATTCTCAGAATTATCACATGGTTGGCTCAGTAATAAATTAAATCAATATCTAAAGTTGGAGAAGTTATGAGAAAGGCTAAGTTGCTGAATGGTACTACTATATATTGTTAAGATTCTTTTGTAAATGGTAAATCACCTTACAGGTAGTATTTTGACTACAGAAGTTATTTATTTACATGAACTGTTTCTATTGTTTATTTTGTGTAACCTCTTGATGGTAAAATCTATGCAAGCAGGTAGCTTTCTTTGTACATTATCCACTCAATTACAGACAGTTTTGATGAGGATACAGCTATAGCCAGGAAAATCGGATACACCCTTAGAGCATAAAACACCCCCATTAAGTTTTGAATCTTAACTTAAAAAGCTTCCAGTTTCTAAATATACTCAGTATTGAAGATGAATGAGTATATTTCAACATTAATCATTTTCACGCACAGGAGGAAAATAGATTTATGCATTCCTTAGAGATAACATGGGGAACAGTTTAGCCTAAACAGCTTTAATTGAGGGTGGTACAGTATGTTTAAAATGCAATCTGACGACCCATTTTACTTTTTTTATAACAGTTTGTTTGACAGTTCCAAGATGAACTCTGAGGAACTGACCCAAAGAAGTTGTGGACATTGACAAACATTTCTTCCTCATAAAAATGCAGGGAGCCTTATAACAGCTTTGTTAAATGAGAAGTTGCCTATTCAGCACCGATCACTTCTATATCTTTGCTAGACTGGGTTTCTTTCAGACAAAAGATGAATAAAGTGGTAATTGCATTATGTAGACCTTTTGGGACTGATGGGCCATGTCCTTGAAGATCGTCGGTTGATGACAATCCTTAAGTGGAACAAATGTTGCTGTTTTGACTCTTCCATTCAATTTTACTAGATCAACCAAGACAAAAACAAAAAACAAAAATAAAAAAACAAACAAACAAAAAAAAAAACAAAAAACAACACCATCACCAGTTATTCCTCTGATGTACTCCCTGCTGTATAATTTTAAGCTCTTTATTGCTACCTCACCTCCATGGTGCCTTAAATCAACCATCTTTTCATCTTACCACAAATACAAGGGGTACTCAGAGAGATCTGATGCCTGTCACAACCTCTTATACCCTACTGGAAGGAGAATCTCCACAGATCTTAATTCATGGAATCCACACAACCCAATGTCAGCAATTCTTATTTATTTATACTACTACATAAACTGACATCCACACTGAAACTAGCTCACTTAATTAATAAAATTGTGCCAGGAAATTCTACTGTCAGAAAAAGTTAAGAAATGTTATTTTCTATGACTTTAGATACATTAAATAGGACTTGTTCCTTCTACAATTTCAAGTAAAATGAAAATGGGACATAAACAAAGATAGTTCTATGCTAGAAAAGATGATAAATGACAAATGAGTGGTGATATATGTAGCTAATAAAACATAAGAGATAATAAGTTGATAGACACATTTTAGATAATAGGTTTGTGATAAATACATTGATATGTAGGTGCTAGGTAAATTGTTGTAGAATATTATTTTAAGGTGTATTACTTTTGTTTATGTTGCATTTGTTTAACTCTGTATAACTGATGGTTTAATAGAGAACTGGCCAATAGCAAGACAGGAGAAAGGATAAGCGGGACTGGCAGGCAGAAAGAATATATAGAAGGAAACAATCTGGAAAGAGAGGAAAAAAGAGATGGAGGAGTGAGAGAAGATCTAGGAGCCAGAAAAGTAGGAGGACAGCAGGGGCCAGCCACCCCGCTACACAGCAAGCTAGGGGGTAAGAGTAAGATTTAGAGACGAGAATGAGAAAAGCCTAGATTCAAAAGACAAATGGGATCATTTAAGTAAAGCTGGCTAGAAATAAGCCAAGCTAAGGCCTGGAATTCATAAGTAAGAATAAACCTCTGTGTGTGATTTATTTGGGAGCTGGGTGGTGGGTCCCCCCAAAAGAGTAAAAAACCACCACCACCAACATTCGGGGCTACCAACATGGCACTTGAATTTCCACAGTGCCTAAAAAAGCAAAACAGCTCCTGTAAGAGTTTTGGCCAGACATTTTCTGCCCGTCAGCAAGCTCTTGAGCAGCCAGTACATGAAATAGTAACAACAACAACAACAACAACAACAACAAAACTAAGTAAACATGCCTGCCATAGTACAAGCATCAGCATTCTAGAGCTCTAGGAAGGTTGGATGCAGTTCCTGGTCAGACAAACCTTCTACCAGCCGAGAGTCTCATGCTTGGCTTGGGGACCCTAGAATCGGGTGGAGCCAGCTGAGAGCTGCAGAAGGAGAATCAAGGTGTGGGTCAGCCATTCAAGGGTTTGCTCATATGGTCAAAAAAGGCCGAAGATATGCAATAAAAGAGGTCAAGATGGAAAACCTCTAAACAGGTTACAGTGTGTTTAACAGTGTGCATAGGCTTAAGAAAATGAATATTTTATAAAATGAATTCTTTGAAGAGAAAAGTTTCTTTGTCCAGTGGCTAATCTTGCCACAATGAAAACAAACTCCATAAGGAGTTTATTCAATACCCATCATCTTCTCTAAAATAAATTGGTGATGCCAGGAGCAGATGTGTCTCATTGTCATGAAAATCTTTAAATTAAAACTTTTAAAATGCTATATTCTTTAGGCACAATTTGAAAAATAAGAAGTGGGAAAGTCTCTGGGCCAAAACATGACAAAGAAACAAAACCAAAGTATAATAATAGTGGTGGTTTAATTTTTGTTTTGTTTTGTTTTGTTTTTCGAGACAGGGTTTCTCTGTGTAGTTTTGCGCCTTTCCTGGAACTCACTTGGCAGCCCAGGCTGGCCTCGAACTCACAGAGATCCACCTGGCTCTGCCTCCTGAGTGCTGGGATTAAAGGCATGTGCCACCATCGCCTAATATAGTGGTGGTTTAAGGGAAGGGGCCCCCATATGGAGTGGTACTATTAGGAAGTGTGACTTTGTTGGAGTAGGTGTGGCCTTGTTGGAGGAAGTGTGTCACTGTTGAGGTTGTCTTTGAAGTCTCATATCTGCTCAAGCCACACTGTGTCCCATTTCACTCTCTGTTGCCTACAGATCAAAGATGTATAATTCTCTGTTGTTTCTCTAGTACCTATCTGTCTTCATGCTATCATGTTCTACCATGATGATAATGGATTGAACCTCTGAACTGTAGGCCACCCAATTAAATCTTTTCCTTTATAAGAGTTGCCGTAGTCATGATGTCTCTACACAGCAATAGAAACTCTAACGAAGACAATAGTTACTAGTTTTTGTTTGTTTATTTTTTTTACAATGAAAAATGCACTCTATTTTAACAAATTTACAAATCAAAATATCACACTGCAAGATTAAGGAAGATTAAGATTAAGGAAGCCACTAAAACAAACCCTTGCTTGATCTGGAAGCTGTGCATCTCCATGAACTTCTATGCAATGAGATTTGTCATTCTGAAATTACATAGTGTCACCTGACTTTACTCTTTCATTGTCATTTACTGTCAATTACATTTTAAACACTTATCTACAATAGACAGATAGACAGACAGATAAGGACAGAGAGACAAAGTGATATAAATACAGAAAGAGGGAGAGGAGGGAGAGAGAGAGAGAGAGAGAGAGAGAGAGAGAGAGAGAGAGAGAAACTATGTAGAAAACAGTTAGCATTATAGTTTCTTTCTCAGTGGCTAAATTTGCCACAAATGAAAGCAAACTCCAATTGGAGTTTTTTCAATCCTCATTTGAAGTAGATTGGTGCTGCCAGGAACAGATATATCTCACTGTGATGAAATGCCTTATGTTATTAAAATATCTTAAATGCCATATTCTTTAGGTTTCTGAAGTGTTTCAAGACTATGTATATAAAATATATCTCTGACCTTGAAAACACCTAGCATAACTAGAAAGACTTATAGATTGTATTATAAGTTATACAATATTATAATTATATTGTTATAGGTTATTATTATTATATTGTTATAGATGACGAACTTATTATAGTGCTATAGATAACTAACTACTAACTTGTATTTCTTTATTATCCTAAATAGCTTTCAAAGACTAGAACTGTACATTACATTTTAAAATAAGCTATATAGGTACAATCCCTTACACAAGAGAAGAAACATATATGCAGTATGTTCTAACAAAAATAACCTTAGATTTGTATCAATATACAAAAATATATCAAAGAGGAATGGAAACACATATACAGTGTGTTCTAACAATAATGGCCTTAAATTTGTGTCAATATACACAAATCCATAGTAATGTAAAATATTTTCAGCTTTCTTAAGCCTTATGTGAATATATGTGGCTGGACTTTGGGTGCCATATGTAATCAAACTTTCTTGTCATCCACCTGTCCCCAAATTATAACATGGAGATTTATTATTAATTATGAATGCTTGGCTTTTAGCTGATGCTTGTCCCCAACTAGTTGTTATAAATCAAATTAACCTGTTTCTATTAATCTATATTCTGCCATGTGACATTTTAACCTCCCTAATTCTGTATGCCTGACTCTCACAGTGTCTTCTTAGTATCTTTCATATGCCTAGATTCACCTCTAGTTCCTCTCTCCCTGGAAGTCCTGCCTATTTCTTCTGGCTATCTATTGGATGTTCAGAGATTTATTAAACCAACCAGACACATCTTCACAGTGTACAAAAAGATTATCCCACAACAATATAACATGTGCCCAGCACACACAGAGTCTAAGGAGAAATGCATATTGCAACTCTGAATCTTACACAATTAAGTAATTTGGGGGATTAAAAGACTTTGTAAATAAACAATCTAATTTTGCAATTAACCTAAACACTTTTGCAGCTTAAAATGTTCTCTAAATAAGAAATACATGAATGATTAATTTTTTCCTGAGGATAAATATCTTGAATATTCTTTATTTCACTTATAAGTCTTACAAATATGTTCAGATAACTTTGAGCAATCTGTATTTCAATGGATTTCTTTATTCCCACCTTCTCTTGCCTCCTTTATTTGAAGTTATTCTTGTACCCTATTTTCCTTGAGCACTGAAATTGAGAACAGCTATGGGTTATTTACTATTCAAAATCTAGACTGGCTTAGAATTAATGCTCAGAGATTTTCTAGAGGGCTGAAACCAGCCACAGATCAGTAAGTTGTTTAGATAACCTTGACTTCGTTATTTAAATGCATCAATGACACATCTATAAATCTGTCTGTAGATGGTAGCTGCCTTGCTACGCAGCTGCCATTATGTATTTTGGTGTGGAGAAAGGACACAAAATAAAAGACTAGGTAGCCAAGGACACAAAATAAAAGACTAGGTAGCCAAAGAGTAATAGAAATCAAGGCCTGCGGTGTTCCTTTGATTGCTTCCATCGCAGTCTCTGCCCGGCATACACGTCACAGCATCCCTTACAGCTCACAAACCCTGCCAGACCCTGTACCACATTGCGTTCCTCATGATTCACTTGCTTTTGCTGCTGCTGGTGGGTAGCTTCATTAAAACAATTAACTCGCTTTTTATTGTATAAAATCCCTCTTCAAAATGTAGACTTGTATTTTTCTGTTAGCCAAATTATATATGTGAGAGTAGGAAAACGAGTACTTATTTCTACAGTGCTTATATCACAATATAATGCAAAATGCAAGCGAGGCCAAAGCAGGGTCAGTAGAAAAAGAGAGCCGTCTTCATGGCAACTATTGATCCAAGGGATAGTGTAATGATGAAAATAGACCTTTGAATTTGAGTTGCAAAGACACACTGTGTTCTAATTGCTGTAACCTTTGGAATCATCAGATGGATAATAGTTCTGCACAAAGGTTAGAATAGGCTTTAAGAAGGAGTTACTGAAAAAAAAAATACTAATGTGATCCAATAAACAGCACTAGAACAAAATATCAAATTGTGTAGGTTTTCCTCAATAAAGAAAAGACAGGTGAGTAAAGAAAAATAAAATTAAAGTTGTGAACACCATTAAACACATATTTTATTACTCTTAAGTCTGAAAACTACAATCACTAGAGACAGTAGCCTTATAATACAGTGTTTTCTCTAAGTAATACTGGTAATAGTACAGCAGCTGTTTATAATCCACTTGACTACACAATCCTTTTTTAGTTTAATTTTTATACAAATATCATGTTTCATATCTTGACATGTTTTAGATTTTTGAAATATTAATATCATTTAAATGAAAAAAATTGATATACTTCAAAAAGTGCTCTCATCAGTACTTTCAAGATTATTACTGTAAAGACATCAACTTTGTTTCTCTCATTTTTTTTATTAAGAAATTTTCTACATACCACCCATAGATCCCACCTCCTCCTTCCTCCCACCGCCCAGCACTCACTCCCAAGCCATCCCCCAACTTGTAAAGAGATGGACTGAATTAAACAAGAGTGCAAGTGTTCACACAAAATGGCTGCCTGCTGGAGGTCACAGAGTGAGGTCAATGCCATCTAGACAAAAGACAGAGGATACTTTAAGCACTGAGTGAGCCAGTGAAAAGGTTACAAGATGGACCAGAGGCTAGAGGAAGATGGCCAATGAGATCCGAACGTCTGTGCTTGGTAATTGATGATAATTGGCTAATCTCTTCTTAAAGAAAGGAGAACTACCTTCCTTTAGGGTTGAAGGTCCAGAAAATGGATTCCAGGAACCTGAGAAAGAAGTTTTTAGGATGTAAAAATAAGAGGAAGCTGGGGTATGACATATCTCAAAGAGCATAGAAGTCACAATTGAATTTTCTGAAGCAAATTACTCCAAATTTGCCACTTGGGTCAGCTGTAGCTATTTCCTATAAGTATTTATCCATTGTAAATAAATAAGTCACTGTGACAAAAATCCCTGACAGAAAAAAATTAAAAGGAATTGATTAAATTTTGTCTTATGGTTTAGGCTTATAGTGCATCCCAGTAGGGAAGTCAAGGTGAATTGCCTCAGTCTATATGACAGATGATGTTGCTCTCATGATGGGCCAGCAAGCAGAGAGAGGGACCTGAACCAAGGGCCAAGTAGGAAAATCCCACCACTCTCTGATCTACTTCTACCAGCAAGACCGCACCTGCTAAGATCCCAATGACTTTTAACACTGCATTATTCGCTGGGGACCATGCATTCAACATATGTGTGAAGAAGAGCATTTCATATTCAAGCCATTCTATGTGATTATGAACTATACTGGAAATTGGTTCCATATGCAGAGTACATTAATGTAACCTGTTTCCTCTTATTCCAAAAGCTGAGGTTAGATGATGTGGAGGTCTACAAAGGTTTCCTAGTGAGATCTGAGCTTGCTTTACCCAGCAGAGCTGCATTAAAGAATTGCTTGAACATGTACATGTTTACCAGGTGTGAGGAAGGGTCTGTACTTGGATGTGCAATATGCTTTGATTTAGCAAGGGGATATCTTTTGCTCTGCCCCCTTGGCATTCCTTTTGAAAGCCCTTTAGAAGAGACAGAAAGGGCCTGTGGATAAGGATCCAGGCCCTCCCAAGGCTATCCTGTGCTTCTATTTCTCTCCCCTCTGTCCTTCTATCTAAACCCTTATCCCTCACCCCTCAAGAGTACTCTGGAGAAAAGGGTGTTGGCAGATCCCCCACAAGAAGGTATAAGGGTCTCTTAGGACAAATGAAAACTGAGACCACTGAGTCTGGATTCTGGCACAGGACAGGAGATAGACATGTTTACTAACAGTCAGTTTTGAGGTCACAAATTTACCAGAGAACTGCAAAGAAGAAGAAGAAAAACAAGACAAAAACAAAAGCTCTCCTCATATAGAGAGATTATGAGAGATTTTATGCATTTTCAATTAAATATTGAAAACTTGATACATTCTATGGCTTTGTTCATAAGAGACCGCAGTACAAGTCAGGTTGTTAAATTGTTACTGTAATCTTTAGGTAGAAAACTTAAGATGAGTTTAAGGAAATCTCAAAGTCAACAAATTCCTTGAAAAAAAAAAGTTTCTTTGCAGCAAGGCAGGCTATACATTCTCACTCCTTTCCCATGAAAAGAGAAAAGCTCCCGTTCTCAAGATAAAAAAAAAAAAAAACCCTGAGACTTTAACACAAAAGTCACATTTATGTTTTCCAGCGTATAGTAATATACATCTGATTGTAAGTCTATGTTCTGGTGAACCAATATTATAAATTCTTTAACAGTAATTGATTTTTTTAAAGTTATGTTATATTCCTCACTTGTTCTGAATTCTAATTAACAAGAAAATTACATCCAAGCTTTTGGAAATGATTGTAAAATTATGAAGAAGATGGTAAAGTACAAGCTGGAAGAACAAAAGAGGAGAAAGAGAATGAAAATTAACCTTATCAACAACTCTATTCTTTAAGTCCTTTGCCTAAATGTATAAATAAGAAGTTGAATGGCATTCGTATTCTACAAAGAAAATCTGGATCTCAACAAACTTCAATAACAGTTCTTTTATTTTGTTTTCTTTTGCATAAATAATGGAATTGGCTGAGCTGAGGCAGGAGGGTCTCAAATTAAAACATTCAGGATTAAGAAGCTAGACTCTGATATAGAAAACAAGCAAGCAAACAAACAAAAGAATAAATTATACAAATTATTTAAGCAGGAACTATTTTGAATTATAGTTCATTTTCCTTGGGGTTTTTACCATCTACTAAAGTATAATAGGAAATTTTAACTGTGAAGTGTTTTTCTAAAGCCATTTCCCTTTAGTTTGTATTTTCGTGCCATTAGCATTACTTTGCATGTTTTCTGGCCAAGCTGGTATAGAATAAATGACTTCTTCCTACTGGCAAGTGACTTTACATTTCATTCCATAATGAATTGCTCAGTTTCCATGAGTCTGTAAGCTTTCTGTGGTTGTTGCTATCCAGCGTTAGCCCATGGTTTTCAGATATGATGTGTGGCATTTTTTTTTTCTATTTTCTGAGACTTGTTTTGTGTCAAAGTATGTGGTCAATTTTGAGTAAACTTTTATGAGGTGCTAAGAAGATGCAATATTCTATAAGTATCTGTTAGTCCATTTTGTTTATAACAACAGTTAGCTCCAGCATTTCTCTGTATTGTATTTTATTTTGTCTGAATGACCTCTCTGTTGGCAAGGGATGGGTCTTGAAGTCGCAGTGTGTGAGGGTCCATGTGTGATTTTTAGCTGTAGCTGTGTTTCTTTATGAACTTGATGCCCTTGTGTTGGGTGCATAGATGTTAATATTGCAATACCCTCTTGGTGGACGGTTACTTCAGTGAGTATGTAGTGTCCCTCCCCATCTCTCCTGATTAATTTTGGTTTAATGTCTATTTTGTCAGATATTAAAATGACTACCTAGGCTTGTTTCTTGAGTTCATTTTCTTGGGATGTATTTTTTAATTCCTTTCATTTGATGTGATGAGGTGATATCTATCTTTGATATTAAGGGGTGTTTCTTGGATGGAGCAGAAAAAAGATCCTGTCTTTTTACTCCAATCTGTTATACTGTGTCTTTTTATTGGGGGAATTGAGATCATTAGTTTCAAGAGTTATCAATGCACAGTGTTGGTTGATTCTCATTATTTTTCAAGTGTTATATAATACTAAGGTATTTAAAAGTCGTAAAAGGGTAAGCAAGTATGTTTGGAAGATACTAATTTTAAATATTTGAAAAAAAACTATTCAAAAATATGTATACCATCATAAAAACAGTAATTCCAGTATATATATATATATATATATATATATATATATATATATATATATATAATAAAAACCAGTGTTCATCTGCAGGATTTTGAACCACACTGTTTCTTGTGGTCATTCTTGCCAGAGCTGATTTTTTTTGATCATTCTCTCACCACAGAGATGTTTCTGCCCTGAGAGAAGCTACCTAGCTTGTGTGTCAATCATACTAATTGCCACAGCAATTTGATGAGCAAGCTGTGGCTATTAGTCACCCATCTTCCAAACCATCAAAAAAGTGCATAACTGAAAAGTTCTTATGACCCATGTGAAAGCCTTTGATCACTGACCAGCCTACATTTTCTTTGATAATTCCAATAATGATGAATTTTTATCGGTAAATCCTATTTTTCAATTTTAAATGAAGGAAAATTTATTTTATCTAAAAAGGATGAAAAAATAAAAACGTGAACAAACAACCAAATTAAATGTTAAGTAAAGCACACACATCTGACAATTTGTTTAACAATTAATTTTAACCATAACTAAATGGCTATGTGTAAACTGATAGACAAAAGAAAAACAGTTTTAATAGTTAAAAAAAATAAAACCAAATACATTATATTGAGTATGTTTTAGCATTTGAAATCATTACAGTATGAGAGGGTCTTAAAATAATATAAATTAAAAGGTCATCTTCACTTTAACATCTAGAAATTTATGATTTATTAGTGTGTTTTAAGTACAGAGTGGGTTATTAAAGGTCTGTGGAATCTATTAAGGGCACATGTGTTAGAAAATAATGCATATACTCTAAAAGAACTCCTAAATGCCACATCATGTTCTTGCAGAGTATGCGGCAGGTTTTTAATAGCCCAATGGTGACAGTGCATATGCATCTAAGGACAATGCACACGCAGAAGAAGCTAATTAACATGGAACACTAATTAGTCCCTCAGTATTTAGCAATGAAGTATCAGCAGCTGTCTTGGATGCCATATGCTAATTAGCATTAATAAACTTCAGAAATAATTGTCTCCATTGTTCTGTGTCATAATACTCCCTCTAATTGTACTTTGGAGAGCATTGCCTATAAATGGTAGCAAGTATTACATAGCATGGCTTGAAGTTTAATGAGCAATTTTCTGTGACTTGTGGCATTAGAAAGGAATATATACAGGAAAGAGAAAAGATTAATGCCAAATTTTAAAGTCCATAATTAAGTTGTTGGCTGGTACCTGTGTCTCTAGCTATTCAAATATTTAGATGAGATTGATTCTTTGGCTACAGATTCATTTTAAGACAATAAAATGTGAATCATAATCAAGATGTTCTGAACTACTGCCCCAGCCAGTTCACCACACTTGTTTCAAAGTCTGGCTTCATCCTTGGACACCATCTGTATCATGACATTGATAAGCAGGAAATTCAGGGGGGGAAACAAGGCTTTTCACTTCCTAATGTTGGCTAAACCAATTAGAGTGTTTTAAAATTAAATTTATTTTAAAATGATATATAAAACATAAATTGGTCATTTGTGTGTGTATCTTGTAGTGCTTAAATTCACTAACACATTGCATACTAAATCGGAGGAACATATTTATCTCCTCATACATCTGTCTTTTATCATTATGGTTAAAATATTAAAAATCCTTTTTTCTAGCTTTTTAAAATACATAGTATATTATTGTTACCTATCTTCATCCTACTAGACAGTTGCACACAAGAACGTTCTACTCCTCACTATAAATTAGAATAAATAGCAGAAATATCTGATAGAATAGTCTGTGTAATTACAGAATGTGGTTCTTAACTACCTTGAGAAATATTTAAATTTCAATAATACTACTTCTTACTGAACTGAATTTGTTACATGAACTGGACCATCAAAAAAGAGAATGCTGAGAAATGCCTCAATATACTAGTCTCCAATGATTTCAGGGTGCACTTGAAGACACACGGAAACTTCAATTGCAAGTTGTTCACAATTAGCCAGCATTTTATAAATTATGAAAACTATTGTTAACTGAAACCTTAGGGATGATGTGCAGACACTGTAGGACTGAGTATGGACAGAACCACAGGACAGCTGCCCAATCTTCAATAAGCTTTTGAAATTTTAGATGCAAAAGCAGTCATTTATTTACAGACAAATTCTTTAGAAGTTTCCAAATTTTAGTGAACCATTTGTTATATAGAGTGAGTTCTAGGAAAGGTGCAAAGCCACACAGAGAAACCCTGTCTTGAAAAAAAAAAAGAAAGAAAGAAAGAAGGAAGGAAGAAAAGAAAGAAAGGAAGGAAGGAAGGAAGGAAGGAAGAAAGAAAGAAAGAAAGAAAGAAAGAAAGAAAGAAAGAAAGAAAGAAAGAATATTTTCTGTCAGTTCTATGTTTGAGAATATTGTTAGCAATATATGCTAATAATGCACATATCTCTATATAAGACTTCTCTGGTAAATTATAAAACACTTATGTTTTTAATTTTCATTTACCCTAATAATTATCAGTTCATATTTAGTATATAAATCAGAAGAATCCAATATTTTACTGTTTTGTATTTCAGAGAACAGCAAGAAACTAATCAATTACATATCTTATACATATCTGACAAATTATCAAATTTCAAAAATAAAAACATGAAAAAATTAGAATAGTGGATAGTAAAGTATTCCAAGCATACCATACTGAGATACAAACATCTGAAACTGATAAATATTCCCAAGCCACTGGAATGGTCATGGGAAGAAGTGTAAGGATCGACTAGAAAGCATTTGAAATATCATTAAAGGCCTAAGAAGAGTGGGTGTTTTTAAATACATTTAAAATTTAAGGAGAAGATCTTTTCTGGTGTTGAAATTAAAACCAAATGCTGCACGTATAAGATACATCTTATAGAGAAAGATTTGAGAGGCTGCTTCAGAGAGTATGGTATTTTTCTAAAAAGGGAAACAGAATGAAGTGTGCACACACTGAAAAAGGCAAACCTAAGGAGAACATTCTTACGGGTTACACCTAGTTTGAGAAAGGTAGAAAGAGAGAGGGGTTGGGGGAGGGAAGAAGGAGCCTGGAGCAGAAGGGAGAAATAACAACAGTGACAGATAGATAGATATAGGTAAGGTTTTTTTCTTTATTATTATGTGTTTTAAATTTTATACATCAGTCATGGGTTCCCCTGTCCTCCCCCCTCCCGCCCCCACCCCCACCTTCCCCTTAGCCCCTCCCCTCCATTCCTATGTCCTCCAGATATAGGTAAGTTTTGTTGCTGAATCAACAATAAGATGCTTCAAAGAACATTCATTCTCAGACTTTTACAGAGGATCTTGTCAAGAAGGAAGAGGTTTCTATAGGGTCTTTTTTGTTTTCATGGATCATTTGTAATTTAAAGCAAAGAAATGCTTTATCAAAGGAATTTGTCCTTAATAATGTAATAATAGTAAATTCTATTTTGTATTATCCTTTTTGAACACTGAAAAATTGGGTTAAGAAGTAAGGAGTCCCCAGATTGAAAAGTCATTTCTACTTTTGTTGTGTCTAATAGTTGACTGCATTTCAGGAAATCACCCACATCTTCTTGGGAAGTAAGATATTTCCTCATTTAATCAGTTTCATAATTAATATTAATAACAAATTGTTTAAATATCTTGAAATATTTCTATGAGATGAACAATATTCTGAACATTTCTATTGATCGGTTCATTGTTGGAACTACCATATATAGTAGTTACGATTATTGTCACTGCCATGTACTAATTGATAAAGTTTGGGATGCAAGAATTTGATGAAGAGTCTCAAACCTTGGACTTGGAACCAGCTCATGGGGATGGATTAATAAGGTACACATTCCAGAATAAGTCTAAGTAAGCACTTTAGTTGCTTTATTATAATTCATGATCATTATACATCATATTTGAAAGTCTGTCAGAAGTTAGGGGAAACTAACAAGAGGAGAAAATGTCTCTTCTGTAAGAGGCTAGTGTACCACTTTTAGGGTAATATTTAAATGTAAGACCCAAATCCTTTAAATTCTATTATGTCTACATTAAAGATGAATTCCTTGTGTCTTTAACATTGTATCAGAGATGTTATCAGTGTGACAGTGCTTTAATTAATTATAAATGAGAAAAACAGTAAATTCAAGTCCTGAAAACAATAAAAATTTGAACCCCTAAAGTTTTAAATTGCACTTTGTGTATATAAAAGATTACCCACACATTCAGAACTTTATTTATTTATTTATTTATTTATTTATTTATTTATTTATTATTCACTCATTCAACTCTGCAGGTGACATCTGTTTTGACTGTTAAAACTTGATAAGTGAGCTCTTTTACATAACTGATAATGCTGTAATTGAGCAGAGATACAGTCAAAGAAATATTCTTACAAACTGACTTTTCATTCTAATGGACGTGTTTTGTTCTGTTTGGAATGATCCAGCAGAGACAATTTCAGCCAAACTTGTAAATTTGATTGACTTCAAACAAATGTTGAAAGAACATGTATGAAGTGGAATATTTCCTAATTTTCTCTGCTCAAATGTCCATTCTAACAAACAATGCATACAAATTAAAAGCAATTCAAGTTTAAAAATGACTATGAACTCAAACTTCAAAGTATTTACTGAACATTACAGATGAAAAGACATCTATTTAGTTTATTTTTCTATGCAGTACTTAAGCCATAAATAACAAGTGGTGTTTGCCCTGAAGCTCTTAATCTGTACTAAGGTGAGTATTCATTAAACTAGAGGCCAGTCCAATTAAATTATATCTTGGTGATTTTGCAAAAACAAGATATTCATGAATGTATGTATTAAAAGCAAGTATTTTTAAAATTTAGTCTATGTTCAGTCTTTTTGTAACCTATTTATTATTCTACTACCATAACTGATGTGTCTGCTGGCACAAGTTAATTGTGGCTTTTACTCTTGCTATTTTTATACTAAAAACTGAATGTATAGTTAATTTTCTTAGAAAACATATATATGTCAGGCTTGATCAGTTGCTTATCTGCATGTTTAGCAATTGCTATTATAAAATTATTATTTTAACAACTGCCTATTTTTATACAATTATCTACAGGTTCATCTAATGTAAACATAAACATGAATTAATCAACATCACTAGTGATAAATGAGTCTCCTTGTGATTCAAGACTTAAATGATATAAGCAAGAATACCCTAATAAAATACCAAACAAATGCAGCTGCTCAGTATGTGAGTCTACTGACTGCACATCTATAAGTATGTGAGGAATGTTTTCATCTAACTTCTCAGAAATGAGAAACATATGACTTAACAATGTAGTTTCCCAATACTTTTTTTTTTACTTTTTAAAAACTGAACAAATAAAATAAAATAAAAACCTAGACATCAACAGTAAGAAAAAAAGTTTATAATTCATTGCCAGTAAATACTTTTTGCATCTTAGTTACTTTACAGAATCATTCTTTGCATAAACTATATTGTATGGTTAAACCTATGTTTTCCCTGCAGTGAATAAGTTTAATTTAAAAAACTGAAACCACATATAACTGAATTTGTACATGCTTAAGAGGTCCTACATAATATTTTAAAGAGCACATATTATATAATGTATATGGCTAAACATATACTGCTCCTCAAATGTTTATCATCTCTTCATGATGTAAACTTTCAAGTTCTTTTCCTCCGCATATTTTCTTTACTTTTTTTTTTTTTTGAAGGGTCTCAGTTTATTGCCTTGTAGACCAGGATAGCCTCCAATTCACAGTCATTGATGTGCTGGAATTAAAGGTACATGGCAATCCTGGCACTTCTATTTTATAAAACATCTATACCATATTATCATTATCTCTAGTACTGTGCTATACAGGAACAAATCAAGAATGCCTTTTCCCAATTAACTTCCATTTCCATACCCTCTCCTCTCTCCAGCTTCTGGTAGCCATCAATCTATTTCCAACATCTAGTAATCAACTTTTAGTAAGCCCACATTGAGTGACATCATGAATACATGCTCTCTATGCTTTGTGTATGTCAACTAACATAAAGGTTTCAGCTTCATCCATGTTCATATGGCAGAAACCCATTCTTTTGTTTGGAAGATGAGTGGTCTGTTGTGCCTATGGGCCAAATTTTATTTACTCACTCAATTGATGAGTACACAGGTAGCTTCTAACTTTTATGTGCAGTGAATAGTGTTTCAATAATGATATGACTACAGGAATATCTTCACTATATTCATTTCGTTTCCTGAGACACATACCCAAGAGAGGGGTGTTAAAATGCTATAAGGAACTCTATAATTTTGTTTTCCATAATGTCTTTTGTGGTGATATTGTGTTCCCCAAAAATATTGTGCATCCTAATAAACTTATCTGGGGTCAGGGAACAGAAAAGCCACTAGATATAGAGGCCAGAAAATGGTGGCACTCACAACTTTAATCCTGTCACTTGGGAGGCAAAGATCCATCTGGATCTCTGTGAGGTCAAGGCCACACTGGAAACAGCCAGGTATGATAACTCAAGCCTTTAATCCCAGGAAGTGATGGCAGAAAGCAGAAAGGTATATAAGGCATGAGGACCAGGAACTAGAGCTGGTTAAGCTTGTAGGCTTTTGAGCAACAAACATTTCAGCTGAGATGCGAGATTCATTCTGGATGAGGACTCAGAGGTTTCTAGTCTGAGGAAACAGGATCAGCTGAGGAATTGGCAAGATGAGGTTAGCTGTGGCTTGTTCTGCTTCTCTGATCTTCTAGCATTCACCCCAATACCTGGCCTCAGGTTTGATTTTTATTAATAAGACCTTCTAACAATATGGACTACAGTCTTTACTAATTTACTTTCCCACAAATGGTATAAAGGGTTTCCCTCTTTGGCACATTCTCATTAGCACTGTTGTTTTTCATCTTCTTGATACTGTCCATTCTTTATAAATGAAGTGAATTCTTGATATTTGGATTTCCATTTCCCTGATGACAAATGAAGTTGCATTTTTTTTTTTCTTATACCTGTTGGTCATTCACATGTCTTCTGGGAGATTTCTTTGTAAGTATAGTGCATATTTGTAATCAGGGCAGTTGGATTTTGCTGTTGAGCTTTGGGGCTTCTTCTCCCTGCCTCAATATTAACCTTGAATTTGATGGAGAGTTCACAAGTGCTTTCTCCCGACTTAACAGTTGCCTGTTTATTGTGTTATTTGTTTCCTTTACCACTTGGAAACTCTTTGGTTTGAGATAATCTTTTATTCTATTTTTGTTTAGTTTCCTGTGCTCTGTGGTCTTGAAAACAGTAAAGTAGCTTGAAGAGAAAGAGATTTTTCTGTGGTTAAGAATACTTGCGGGCTGGGGATTTAGTTCAGTGGTAGAGCACTCACCTAGCAAGCTCAAGGACCTGGGTTCGATCCTCAGCTCAAAAAAAAAAAAAAGAAAAAGAATACTTGCTGCGCTTGCAGAGGATCCAGGTTGAGTTGCCAGCCAGCTCCCATGAAGAACTCACAACTGTCCTTAACTCTAATTGAGAGAATCTGGTACTTTCCTCATTCCTGAGGCCACTGGATGCATACAGTGCACTTACATACACACAGGTAAACAATTTATACAAAATAAAAATAAACAATTAAAAAATACACTGATCATTCAATGTTCTGCAACATTTAATTGGTTTCCCTTCATTACTTTCAAAGTTCTAGCTCTTATACTTAAGGTTTTAATCCACTTCCAGTTGATTTCTGTGACCAATGTAAAATAGACATGGATAACAGAATTGAAATGATAATCATATTAATATTGTACATCAGTTTATCTCTTCCTCCCACTGGAATAAATTCACCATATCCAAGTTTCTCAGTGGTGGAACTAGTGGCATTGCTCAGTTTTTCAATGGAAGGGCTTAGGAGCCATTTGTCACAGGTAGATCAGAATATAATCATCTTTCCTTGAACTTCCAAATACCAACTAGTTGGAGTCACGCCTGAGCTATTAACTTGTAAAATGTGTTTGCTTCCTTGAGAACATGGATTGAAATTCCTCAACATAAAGATGTAAATGAATGGACTACTAAGGAAGGCAGGGAGTCTACCGAGAGAAATAAGTCCTAAACTGAGAAATATTTAATCTCATGTAAATAATATAGGTACTTTGAGCTTTATATGTGTGCTGTCAAAAAGAACTTTGAGCTAGAATTTACCTGTTTTCTTACAATTAATTTTTTAAGTCACATAAAAGTAAAACTATTAAGGGATTTTTTTCATCACAAGGAGAATATGTCTTATATAATACACAAGAAAAACAAAGCTAACATTTTATTAGACTTTATAAGAAAATCAAACATACAGAATTTTTTTTCCAAAAATGAATTTCCCTGTTTATGATACTTTATTCTTTCAGTGTTTAAGTAAGAACAGAAATTGTCAAGGCTATTTAAACAACTATAATTTATTTTCTAAAAATATAGAACAGAAATTGTAGTCATTCTTTGCATAGTCTTTGAAGGTCATTGATAAAAATGTAAGATAGTGTAACTTTTATTTTAGTTAAAAAATGTATTTTATTTTTTACTAAGAAATGTTTTATTCATTTTACATACCAAGCACAGATCCCCCTCTCTTCCCTCCTCCTGCCCCTCCAGGCTTCCCTCCTACAAGAAGGTAAGGCCTCCCATTGGGAGTTAGCAGAGCCTGATACATTCAGATTAAGCAAGTCCAAGCCTCTCCCCCTGACTCAAGGCTTTGCAAGTTGTCCCACCATAGGTAGTGGGCTCCAAAAAGCCAGCTTATGCACCAGGGATGGATCTTGATCCTACTGCCAGAGAGTCCCTTAAGCAGATCAAGCTACACAACTGTCTCACTTATGCAGAGGGCCTAGTCCAGGCCCATTGTGGCTCCATAGGTGTTGGTCTAAATTTTATGAGCTCCCACTAGTTTGGTTTGGTTGTCTGTGTAGGTTTCCCCATCATGATCTTAATGACCCTTGCTCATAGAATCCTTCTCCTATCTCTTGGACTGGACTCCTGGAGCTCAGCCTGGTGTTTGGCTGTGGATCACTGCACCTGCTTCTATCAGTGACTGGAGAAAGGCTCTATGGTGACAGTTAGGCTATTCACCAATCTGTTTACTGGAGTAAACTAGTCTTAACTGATATAGGTGAGGAACAGCTATGGTCCAGTCCTCAGGATAATCTACAAGATCTACAATGGCCATGGAATATGGTGATATTTTATTTGTACTGAAATGTGATTTTATTTGTATGTTAATAAATAAAATTGTCTGGGGGTCAGAGCTAATAGCAAGCCATAGCAGGCATGGCGGCACACGCCTTTAACCTTTAATCCTAGCACTTGGGAGGCAGAGCTAGGTAGATCTCTGTGTGTTCAAGGATACAGCCAGCATGGAGACACATGCCTTTAATCTCAATATCAACCATAGAAGACCTGGAAGTCTGTATAGACAGGCAATGATGAGGAGGTCATGTGGTTGGGTTTACAACCAATGAAAAGGCAGAACAGAAAGTCAATAAAAAGACAGAGACACAGGAAGTATGTCTCTTGCTGAGGAGAAGGACAGCAGTGGCAATGAAGGGTAAGGTTTTTAGCTGTTAGCTATTGCTCTGACCTCTTGGTCTTTTAACTCTGCAATTGGCTCTGTGTTTCTTATTTAATAAGACCATTCATCTACAACAGAATGTGAAGCACAATTTCTAACAATACTTTAAGTTCCTGACACATTGGAGTTGATTTTATAACACAATGTAACCCAAACAACACAACAGGTTACTGATGGCCTAAATTTTCTGTTTTATTTTTGCTCGCAAACTTTGTGTGTGTGTAATCATGTTCCACAAAAAGAAATTTATTTCTCAAAGTTAAGTGAAGTTTTTGGATCTTGTTTCCATTTATTAACACACTCTACTTTTTTAAATTTTTTTTACTACCAGTGTATTTTTAATGGACTGGACATTGTTAATATAATTCTCGACTATATATTGTATAGACTTACCATACTTATTACATATAGTTTTTCTTATATTAGTTATAACTTTTATTTTAGACAAAAAAGAGAAAATGTGGTGATATATTGTATACCCCAATATATTGTGTACACTAAAATTATCTGGGGATCAGAAAACAGAGCCAGCCACTAGATTAGATATAGAGGTTAGACAGTGGTGGCACACACACACCTTTAATTCTATCACTAAGAGGCAGAGATCTGTCTGGATCTCTGCGAGTTCAAGTTCTCTGTTCTGAGAATAGAGCCAGGCAGTGGTGGCACACACCTTTAATCCCAAACTTAAGATCTCATGTCTTTGCTTTGGAAGGACACAAGCCTTTAATCCCAGGAAGTAATGGCAGGAAGCAGAAAGGCATGAGGAGCAGGAACTAGAGGCTTTTTGCAGCTGTTCAACCGAGAACCTCAGAGCTGAAGACTCAGAGGCTTTTTTTCTGAGAAAACAGGAACTCATGCTCTGGAGGTTGAGGAGTTGATAAGGCAAGGTTGGCTATGGCTTGTCCTATTCCTCTGTTCTCTCAGTTTTCACCCCAATATCTGGCTCTGGGTTTTTATTAGTAAGACCATTTAGCAATTTGTCTTACAGTATATATCTTACAAAGTAATTATTGGAAATAGACCATGAGCTAAAGTTAAACTATGAAAAGCAAAAGTGCTTAATGAAGAGAAATGCACTCTGTCTCTTGGAAGGAGGTATCTATCACAGGGCATCTATACTCAAAATTCATGAAATCATACATAAAATGAAATCACCTTATTATTTATGCACTGCATTTCAGCAATTATGAAAAATAAAACCTTACAAAGTAAAATCTACATTCAATTAAAACAATAAAAATATTTGTCAGAAAATTAGAACATAAATTTTTCCAAACCATTAGTGGTTGTTGGGAGGGGGGCATCTTTCTTTTTGTTTGCATAAAGCCATAGGTTTACATACAGCTCACAGTACAGTATTTCTTTTCTTCTTTATTGAAAAATCTTTTCTTATTATGACATCGTCCAACAACTGTCATGAATGATTGTTGATAACTGTATTTTTATTCAAGGATCTGTTTTTAAGATCAAATATGTTTGTAAGTTTCTTCTAAATCTGAATATATATATATATATATATATATATATATATATATATATATATATATATATCTCACTTTAGTCAACTTCATTTTTAAGAACAAAGGCACAAGTACAATCAATATACAATCACTTTGACATTCACATAAGAGAGAATGAGGCTGGAAAGCTAGATAGTCTTCTACTGATATGGTTCCATCAGTCTTAGGAATCAACCAGGAATACTTGTTGGTGAGCTCTCACATCTTTAATATTTTTCTAATGCTGCATCTCCAACCTCCAGTAAGTACTTATCAATGTCTCTAAATTGGCTGGGGCAAGGGTCAAGGCAATATTATGTGTTTTAAGGATCATAGAATTATTATGACTATTTGTGAGAAGTGTGATGTATTAACCATGAATTTGCCAGATAGCTCTCCATTCTTATTCCATCAACTCAACAAGCAAAGGTAAGTTTAGATTATTATTAGATAATTGTTAGTAGTTTATTGAACATCTAAGTGTTCCGTACAACTTATTTTCATTCTTCTTTAAAAGTTGCATGTAGTGTTCTCACTTTTTACAATAAATAAGTAGATTCTAATCACAACAAACTTACAAGTAGTATATATGAAACAATTAAGAGGCCTGAAAAATCTTCATAAAAATTAAGTAATACCCATGAGAATAAAATAGTTTTTATTACAAAATTCCATTTTATGCTTTAACCTATGTATACATCCTTTATTAAGTACTTTATTTTGTTTTAACATAAAAATAAAGTCATAAGAGCCTTCTAAAAGGTCATGCAAGAATCATTACTATTTACTTTCAACTAACTCACTCATATATATATTCAGCAGTTATATTGTATTAAATGACTAGAAAGTGCTGTAAATACAAATACATGGTTGATACCTCTAATATCATACTTGAAAATAAATGCCATGCTTATTTACTGTCTCTTAGTTCACATATCATATAATTTCCTTAGAAAATGAATGTTCTATTTACTTTCCCATATATTTCAGCTTTATTATAATGTATACATGTTCTAAATTAACTCTTATTTAAAAGCAGAGTTGTAAACACTTGTTCTCCAACAAATCTAAAACTAAACAGAATTAATGCAAGAATTCTTGAGTGTATTAAACAATCCAATAAACTCTGACATAACTAAAAGTTTATATATAACATTTATTCAGGTGTTAAAGGTTTATTTTTTTCTGAATTTATTTAGATACTCAGAATAGGTCTTGAAAACCTATTTATGTGATCAAAGATCTTTAGTGTATATTATAATTAAATGTCTTGCAATAAGAGAACAAAATTTGTGAGAATAGGAATGGTATTTTTTCAAATTCATAATATAATAAATTACTAAGCCCATAGCTTTTCTACCTAAACATTTTTTAAATGAGAAAGCTGTGTATAAAAGCTGAGATGTGCTCAAGTATTGATAGAGAAGCAGTCTCAAGGCAGTAGACAGTCATTCTAATTGTTGACCTGAGTGTTAACTAAAGAGGCCACCATTTCTTTGTTCTTCTGTTATATTTTTAAAATTATAATATAACTATATTGTTTCTTCCACTTCCCTTTCCTCCCCAAACTCTTCCTTGTACCCCTTTGCTATTTCTCTAATTCATGGCTTCTTTTTAATTGTAGTTTCATGTTATTAAAAGAAGGCTAAATAACTGACCCAAATTCCTACTTTTATGTCTTGAATATGACAGTTTACTAATAAACAACATTAAGTGTTGGGGTAATACTGTCACTAGAATTAATATTTTATGTGGCTTTTAAAATTTTTATAAAAACATGAATAAAAGGAAATGGCTTTGGATGGCTGTAAAACATTTTAGTAGACATGTCTCAGTAACCACTCTGATTTTTGTGTCTTGTCTTAATTGTCAGTATTTTATTATTATTACCTCAATTATCACTTTTAAAAGTAATGTAGGATACAACATCCCTCCCTGAGGGACTATAGGCAATTAATGTTTTTGAGAAAGGGAGGGTGAGCCATATTATTCAATGATATAACCAGTATTATGTTGCATTTGATCCAGCAAATAACCTAACATCCGTGTTTTAGTTATGATTTCTATTGCTGTGAAGAGACACCATAACCACAGCAACCCTTATAAGAAAAACATTTAATTGGGGTGACTTGCATACAATTTCAGAGGTTCAGCCAATTATCATGGTGAGAAGCATGGCAGCATTCAGGTAGACATGATGCTGGTGAAGTAGCTGAGAGTCTTATGTCTTGCACACAACAGAAGTTAACTGAGATATTTGGTAGTATCCTGAGCATAGAAAACCTCAAAGCATACCCCCAGAGTAACACACTTCTTCGAACAAGGCCATACTCACTCCAACAAAGCCACACCTCTTAATAGCACCATTTCCTATGACTTTATGGGGGGCTATTACATTCAAACTACCCTGTCCCCCATAAGCTTCTAACAATATCATAAAACAAAATACATTTAGTCCAACTTCAAAAGTGTCAGTCTATCACATTCTCAACAATTTTTAAAACTTCAAAGTCTCTTCTGAGATTCATACAATCCTATATAAAATCAAAAGAAAAATCATATCACATACTTCCAATATATAATGGCACAGGAAACACTTTACTGTTCCAAAATTTAAGGGAGCATAATGAGAAAATACTGGATCAAAGTAAGACTAAAACCCAGGTGGGTAGACTCTAAACTCTGCATCTCTCTAAACTCTCCATGTCTGATATCAAAGCATTCTTCAGATCTCCAACTCTGTTCAGCTTTATTGACTACAACATACTTCCTTCTCTTGGGGTGGTTCATCTCCCTGTTAGCAGGTCTCCTTGGCAGATATCCCATGACTCTGGCATCTCTACCATCTGGGAGTCTCCAAGGTAACTTCAGAGATTCACACAATGGCCTTTTTACTAGGCTTCCATTCAGGGACACACACCTAGCCTCAACAGGCACAAAAGGCAAATACTTTTACCCATTTCTTCTATCCTTAATACTAAAGCCAGAATCACATGGCTAAAGATCCCAAATTCTGCTACTTACTGGAACTGGAACATGGCTCTCTCATTCAAGTACATCTTCAGCAGCTTTCTGTTCTTCATCATTTAACTTTTCTGTCTTGAACCTGGATCTCTAGACCAGGCTTACTTCAGACTCAGAGATCCTCCAGCCTCTGCCTTTCTAGTGCTGCAATTAAAGGTGTGCCCCACCACAAAAGGCTCTAAGCTTTTTTGTTTGTTTGTTTTTGTTTTGTTTTGTTTTTTTAGTTTGTTTTCACAAGTTGTAAACTTAGCTGGGTAGGATCTTGACCTGAAGTCATCACTCCCTTTATTCCTTTTCTTAATCCACTTATCTATGTGACTGAAGTAATTAACTCTCTTACCCTTCCTGGTGCTCCTTTTCTCCTCAAAACTTACAGTTTTTAATTTACTCTACTCAACTTGCTCCTCTTCATTATAAGTCTTCATTAGAGTTACCACTAATAACCACATGACTGAGTATATGCAAGGCTGTTTCAAGATTTCTTTTGCCAATGGAATTAATCCAAAATACTTTACTTTAGTCTTAGGCTGATTCTTTGGACAAGTGAAAGAGACAGCTACTTTCTTCACCAAAATATCACAAGATCAGTCTCTAGGCCACATACTGACATCCTTCTCCTCTGAAACCCCTTGATCCCCACAGTTTATCAAATCACACTCAGCACCACCATTTCCCAGGCTCCTAACAGGATGGCTCAGTAAGCAATGCTTAAAGCATTCCACTGCTTTCCTAACCCAAACTCCCAAAGTACATATTACTCCAAACAACAACATAGTCAGGCCTATCACAGCAATAAGCCACACCTAGTACCAACTTCTGCCTTAGGTTTTCTGATGCTGTGAAGAGACATCATGACCAGAGAAACTCTTATAAGGAAAGCATTTAATTGGGGTGGCTTGCTTATACTTTCAGAGATTCAGTCCATTATCATCATGGTGGGGAGCATGGTAGTATGCAGGTATACATAGTGCTGGAGGTATAGTTGAGAGTCATACATTTTTCAGGCAACAGGAAGTCAACTGAGACACCAGGCAGTATCATGAGCATAGGGAACCTCAAAGCCTGCCCCAACCATGACAAACTTCCTCCAATAAGGCCATATCCATTTTAACAAAGCCACACCTCCTAATAGTACCACTCCCTGAGATTATGGAGCCAATTACATTCAGACTGCCTCAATCTACATCCAGCAATAAACTCTAATTAATCTCAGTTTGCTATACACCAAAAGAAGACAATGAATTAGGAGGGAGAAATACTGAGAAGTGCTTCAGTGGATGAGAGATTGGGTAAAAAAAAAAAAAAAAAAAAAGTAAAGGGGTGGATAGGAGTTCATAAAACAAACAGTAAAAGAAAGAAGTTACAGTGAACAAGAATGCATTTTTATTTTTTATTGAAAAACAATTCACTTGAGAGAAATTAGTCTTTTTTGTAATAAAAAGCTAAAGTCAGCACCCATGTTGAAGCTCTGTGCTAATTTAAATAGTGCAGTGATTATTCTTCATGAGAAAACCTCTCTATGTACTATATCCATGGCCTACATATCCATTTCATCCTCCTCATCAGCTTTATTTTTCTATCTTTCTTTTTTAAACAAAGAATAATTCTGTCCAAGGCTGAAGCAAAAAGTAATTCTAAAGACTAAAGCTAAGATATTTTGAACAATACATAAATAATTATTGCACAGTATTAAAGCGTAAAAAAAGTGTTCATGAGTCCATATTGTTATAAAATGTATAATTAATTAAAGAATATGAAGGATAGTAGGTGTAATACTCAGGGAATATTTCTAAATAATGAATATAGAAAGACAAAGAAAATAGCAAATCATTATTATACTTCAGTAATATTTGCTGTGAGCAATTTCTGTGGATCAGTAGGTTATCTCACTTTAATGGACAAAACCTTAATGATATTCAAGCATATTTGCATAGCTTCAAGGTATTTTCTCCAGGATAGTAATGTTAATTACTACAATCTCCAAGTTCCTTTTAATAATCCTCTCTCTGGTAGGTAATGGTTGGTTTCCTCTAGTTAAACAAATAGAGTATAGGAAATAGAATATAGAAACATTTCAGTGGAAGAAACTATTAGGAAGAAAATATTTTCATCAAGTGATCATAATTATTACATCAGAAAAAATTACCATATATAGTTTCTCTTGATCATATGCTATATGAAAAATACCTGTGTATGGATGGCATTATGAATCTAAAATATTAACCTAACAATAAGAAATCACCAGAAAATACACAGATTATATTATATAAAACACTAATTAAATATTCACCACCAACATAAAACAGCACCAACAGAGGATCCAGAAGTTTTCTTCATCACTTGTTTCGGATGAAGTGCTCTAGAAAAACATCAAAGGGAACAGATATTTAGAATCAATTTCCTAAGTAAGATTTACTTTTATTATTTATGTGCATGAGTGTGTGTGTGTGCTTGAGGCATGAAAATGTCTCGAGAGAGCAGAAAGGGATGCCAGGTCCCATAAGCCAGAGTTACAGGTGGTTATTAGCTGCCCAAAAATGTCACTGGGAAGCAAACTCAGGTCTTCCAAAAGAGCAGTATATACTGCTAATCACGGAGCCATCGTGCTATCCCTTACAATATGCTATTAGTCTCTCAGAGGATACTTCAGAGTTAAGAAATTGTGACACTAATTCATATATATAACAAGTTTTTTGCATTTTTGTGTCTATGTAGGTAGAAGTAGGGTGGCTAAGAATTTTCATTAGGAAAATATATACTATATTAATTAGGGCTCCAGTCAATTTTTATTATTTTAAAATGTTTTGATGTATGCTTTAAAAATGTCATTATACTTTTATTTTATAGCAATGTAACTCATTTTTATTTTAAGACTCTAAAATCTTCTTCTACCCTTATACTTTTTTAAACAAACTGGTTTCCCATAATTAACACTTTACCATGAAAGAGTAATACTAAGTCTACTGTGGGTTATGTTGTCCCAACAAAGTGTAGTATTCATTTTTAATATACAAATCAACTCAATCCAATATATATGACATGCAGCCTGTGCCCATGACTTCTGACTGGAATGCTGTCCACTTCTTTCTAACAAGAAGGTTGTTGTCCTCTTTTTAAAATTAAAAATAAAATAGTGAATTTAAAACTTCTGTTCACTATCATACTTCTGTGATGGTATTGTGGCCAGCCTGTATAAAACACTGGACACACAATTGTCTGCTCAGCGTCTCAATCAAGAGGAATAAATTAGAAAGGACTGTGCATTTCTCCTCAGACCTATTTTTGTGTTATTATTGATGGCAACATTATTATTATCAGAATTATGCAAAGCAAAAGCCTATGAGAGAGGAGCTTTTCCTTACAATGCTTGTCTAGTACTTCTTTTGGTTTATAATAACATTTAAAATTTTATTCCTGTTTAAAATATATTTAAGCTTGTTAAATATATTTGACTTTAAAATAAGGTGAGCTTTGCAAGACAATAGGAATGTATAAGAACATGTTCTTGAGTTTGATTGATGGCAGGCACTCACCACAGTAAGCATTTTACTTCACTCATCGTTCTCAGTCTCCTCCATAGACAATTCATTTAGAAAGCAAGTGCTTCTGTGGTCGCAGCCCATGTCTCAGAGGCAGTGGCTGCTGTAACAATATTTTAACTAAAAAAATTGTGATAATGAGGGCACCTGCCCATAATCTCCTGAAAAAAATAATGTTTTCAAAATGATATAGCCTATAAGTATACATTGTTATTTTTAATTATAATATATAACATATTTGGAAAGCAAACAAATTATCCAACCTATGGTTTCACATTTATTTCCTGGATATTGGTTAATTATTCTCCATACCTTTGTGTAAAGACATGTCCTATGCTCCAACAATATGCATTACAGAACATTGTTATTACTTCTATACATAGGGGCTTACAACTGTGAAAATATGTATATTAAATATCATATAGATGTATATATATATATATATATCATATACTAAATATTTGAGGACATACACATAAAAATGAAATCTAAAAGCTGTTTTGTTTTGAACTCAAGATTTATTATTCAATTAGTACCTATTTAGGTAGAGGATTATCAATTCTTAGACCTTTGAGGGTGATTTCTTATATTTTCATTATTAAATTTCTCCACAGGTTTATACTTTCAGTGTCAAAATTTGGGTGAATTTAGCAGCAGCAAGAAATAGGCTACTAGCTTAATAAGCATCACTCTGGAAAATTCCTTTGCTAATGAAGAGCCTGCTGTGACTGAAGTTCTGTAGATTGGGGACCATCCTGCTTGGTGTGCAAATCCCTGACCTCCCCATTTGTGCTCATCTTTTAATTATAATAAACTGTACTATCCTTCTTGGGAAATAATACAAACTATAGAACCAGGCTAGCATGGTGTAATGATTATTTTCTTTGTTTAAAATGTTTATATTTTATCATATATATATATATATATATATATATATATATATATATATATATGTTGGCTAAATTGTCACTCAAATTGGAAAGATTTTATCATGTTCTTAATATGTATGCCTGTATGTCTATACAGATATGCTGACAAAATACTGTGCAGGCCAGTGTTCTTTTTAAAAATTAGATTAGATCCAGTCTTTGTGATATAATCATCGTTAGAAAAAATTTCTCAGGATTTGTTGCTGATGAAGAATAGAGTTGTGATGAGTGATAACACTGAAAATGAGTACTAATCAGAACCATCATGGGTTTAATTTGTAAAGAGTAGGAAAAAGAAAAATATATGAAAGAAAGCAGAGGGAAATACTGAAGCTTGCATTACCAATATTCTGTGCATTCACCTGGTTACTGAAGTCTTCTACCTTAAATATCCTTACAGATTCACCAGTTATACTAATGACGATTAGCTAATCATGTGATGTTTGACAAAACAGGACGATTTTATTTAATAAAGATTTAAGAATTTAGTAAAGCACAGTTATCCCAACTACAATCTTTTCTCTAGCTAAATTGATTTACTATTAAAGTATTTTACAGTTGTTTTTATATAAAACATTATTTTCAGTGTTCCTTTCATTAAATGCCAGGTAGATATGCTGTCTCATTATAGATTTTTCTTTGTGGAGTTATGTAATTTAATACAAGTACATTGATGAGCTCAGAAGCAAACAAATTAGCCTATCAGTTTCCAGAAAGGTCCAAATTTTCAAATTAAAATTTTAAAATGTTAAATATGGAGTGTATTTGATTGTGTAATTTTTACATCACTGTTAAACTATAGCCAACTATTCCTTACTGGAATTAAATTATTTGGTAGGTTAACAGATGGGGAGATAAGGTGAAATATATGCTGTCATAGGTAGTATGTTTCTAATCAAGTGCTACAATCTGTTTAAATTGAAAACCAATGCATTAAAGTTAGTTTTAGTTTAATCTTTCAAAATGAATTATTTATTGATTGTCTAAGTGAGATCAGCAGTTTCAAATTCAATCAGGGTGAATGACTCAGAATGTTCATCACTGCATTGGGGTCAGGATGAGCAGCTTCCACTTTTAACTTTATTAAGTTGATTAAACAAAAGAAATCCCCCAATCCATGTCATTATCAGGAAAAAAATAGATTAACACTCCTAAAGGGTAAAGGACCTCATTTTTAAAAGCTCTTTCAGAAATATAACAAAATAATTTAGTTTATTACTATGTTTGAAAGTAGTTTTATTAAATTTGTAACAGTTATGTAATTCATGGGTTTCTAAAGTTAAGATATGGGCATCTTGGGTAAAAGTAGAGAGTGAATTTTCTGCTAAGACAAGCAATACCAATTAAGTTACCTACCCTAATGAGATAATGTGTTCTTGTGACTTAATATTCACAGGAACTCTTCAAGATCATCACCTTGATTTCAGCTTGGCATATAGTTGAGGGTCTCTTCTCTCTGTCTGTCTCTCTCTGTCTCTCCCCCTCTCTCTCTCTTCATCTCTCTCTCTTCTTTTTGACCTGCCATATTTTTGTTTTTGTCTCATTAAAAGATTTTTAATTTCACACATGTTAAGAATGCCCTTTCAATGATTCAGTTGCCCTCACTATTCTTTAATATAACCATTTTTTAACTTTAAAAAATTATTTATACATTTATTCTTTTCATTTTTAATATTTTGTTCATGTTTTTATTAAAATAGAACTAGGCTAAGATTGAATAGTAGCTTTAATCACTATGATGCAAATGTAAAAGAGTCCCAAGTTATACACCTTCTGATAAGCATTGATTCTATCACACTGGACACCTTTCTGCCCCTTTAGCCATGAAGTTCTACCATTTATTACATGTGTTTATGTGATTGTTGACACCAACAATTAGAGCCGCTCGTCTTCCATCCAGTTTCCTAGAATTGGTTTATTGTTTTATTTTCAAATACAAATGACTTCTGATTGTTGTCATTTGCATCCAAGGTCAAATGGCTAATCCAGTTCTACAAATCTGCACATCTTTTCAACCAATGTTTAACACTCTTTCAGGCTGGTTAGTAGGGTTTCCTACATATGTGTGCTTCTAAAATGTCTTCCAAGCCTGATGCATAAACGATATATAGCCCTGCCATTAAGGTTGCAATGGCAAACTGGGGTAAAATTTCACCAGACCTCATTTTGGGGAACCAATGAGTTGATTGGTTTTAATTAAAGAGCACATGTTGTGTGACACACTTTTTCATGGGATATGAAGCACATAATCCAGAGAGGAGCACACACTCCTATTGCAAAAGTAACAGTTGTACCAATGTCCGAGTTGGTGAACAAATGAGTTTATTGTTATTTGAGTGACTAACAAGAGTATGTGTTGAGGTTACTGACAAGGAGCAGGAGTGACACAAAAGCAGCTGCAGCCCCAATGCTCTCTGTGTGGCCTGCAGGCAGCTCCTGAGTCTAGACAGCTTTTCCTTTTCATCCTATTTGGCTGTTTATCACCAGCAACTGTTCATTCTCCTTTGGACAGTCGGTAGGGACCCTCAAGAACCTTTCACAACTTCCTTCTCCAGGATGTGTGGCCTTTGTTTAACCCCTGTTTACTACCTGAGGTTCCCAAGGCTCTTGTAGGAAATGCCCCCAAATCCTTGGTCTTACTTGGCAAAAACTGTAGGTGTAAAAGACAGCAGTAAGCCCCAGGTTGGGGATGAAGCTCAGTGGTAGAATGCTTGCCTAGCAAGCACAAGGCCCTGGGTTCGGTCCTCAGCTCTGGCAAAAAGAGAGAGAGAGAGAGAGAGAGAGAGAGCAGAGAGAGAGAGATAAGGCTCTTCTTAATCACAGCTGATTTTCATCCCCAATTTGTGTGTCTTAGTCATTGAAGTAGTTTTATTTTTTTCTATAGGGTCATTAGTCATATTGGCCTAAAAACTCCACCTTAGTCAAGGTTACTTATCTTAATGAATATCAGCAGCTACCTACTTTTAGATAAGGTTACTTTGTGGAGTTCAAGCAGTTAGGATTTCAACATACCTTTTGGGAAAACACAATGGAGCCCATAGCAGATACTTGAATAATTAATAATTACATAAATAATACAGCAGTATATAAGTGTTGGCTTGAAATATTTAGTATCTCACACAAATACAGTGTTCCTCTTTTAATGACTGGGAGGCAAATACAGCCTGTTCTTTATGCTAGTAAGAGTAGACCTTTATAAATAAAGACACTGCAATACCAGCACAGTAGGGAGTACTGGGTTTAAAAGTCAAGAGCTGGGTATGTCTTTGTCCCTAGACTTCTGCTCTTTAGATGATATTTTTTGTGAGACTATCCTGGGCCTCAGAGTCTGTGAAAGCCATCAGTGAGCCATAGGCAGCATCCAATATGAGACTCCTTGCTGCTTTGAGTTCAGCCAGTGCTGATATCACATTCCCTCCTTGCTAGTAAGTGAAGAGCAATTATATTATGTGCAGAGGCAGATTTACTGTGAAGCTAATGAAGATTAAGCTTCGGGGCCTTTCAATTGCATGGACTCCTTCCAGGGACTTGTACCTAATTTAGTTTCAGTGACGTTATATGCATTTTTAAAGGATTATTGCCCAGGTTATAAAGCTTCAGGCCCTCAAAAAACCTGGATGTATATTTGAACAAATTTTAAGGATGACCAATTAATTATCTTACATTTTGATTGCCAGGAGTTTCTTTCTCCAAAAATGGTGAAACAGCTTAACAGAAAGGGTAAAGTGGAAATAACGCCTTGTGCATTTGTATTGCCGTAATCAGAGATGCAGCTCCAACAGAACACGAGCCTTTGAGGATTTTAGTGAACTGGAATGGTAACCACTGCTAGTTCTGGAAAGAAGCACATGCCAAATAGGAGGCAAGAGACTGGAAAACCGCTTCATGGTTTCTGTGGTAAGACAAGGTGTGACTTTTAGTGAATACAAAACAGGAAATGTGAACTTAAAATCTGTCAGGTATGGAAATCAAGGCTGGAGGCAACTTCAGCAACAGAAAAGAAGATGAAAAGAGATGAAGGTTATCACCATGAGAGCTACTGGAACCCACAGAGAAATGTCACACAAGTGCTTTTGAGATGGCAAAGCAGTCAACTAGTTAATTCTAGGATCAAGAACTTAGGGAATAATTTTATTATTGCCATTGTTTCAAGGTGTATATATATATATATATTATCACAAAATATAATCTGATTACAATTTTCTTTCCCCCAGATCCTTCCAGATCCTCCCACCTAGCCACCCTTCCTTTCCCTCTTTCTTTAAAAACAAATAGGCAAAGAAAAAGGGGAAAAACAGAATAACAAAAAAAGAGGAAGAAACACAAGAAACAGGCACACCACACACACACACACACACACACACACACACACACACACAGACACACACACACAATAAAAACACAAAACTGGAAAGCTTAATATACATGCAAAAAACTAGCATGATGAAAAATATTCAGCCAAAGCAATATGAAACAAAACATCTGCAAAAATATCATTGAGTGCATTTTGTGTTGTCCATCTTTTGCCGGGCATGAGCCCTACCCTTAAGTGTGGTTGATATACCCAGTGGGACTACACTGGAGAAAACTAATTTTTCCTTTGCAAGAAGCTGTAGTTGGAGATAGTGTCTTAGTTGAGAATAGGAACCCATGTCTCTACTTCCCTGTATCAGCACCAGGATTCTATCCAGCTTGAGCCTGACAGGCCCTCTGCTTGTTGCCACAGTCTCTGTGAGTTTGTATGAGCATCAGTCCTGCTGTGTTTAGAAAACAGTTTTGCCTGGCAGTGGTGGTGCACGCCTTTAATCCCAGCACTCGGGAGGCAGAGCAAGGTGGATCTCTGTGAGCTTGAGGCCAGCCTGGGCTACCAAGTGAGTTCCAGGAAAGGTGCAAAGATACACAGAGAAACCCTGTCTCGAAAAACCTAAAAAAAAAAAAAAAAATGGAAGAAAGAAAAAAAGAAAGAGAGAGAGAGAGAGAGAGAGAGAGAGAGAGAGAGAGAGAGAGAGAGAGAGAAACAAAGAAACAAAGAAAGAAAACAGTTTCCCTGGAGTCATACATCCTCTCTGGCTCTTAACAATCTTTCCATGTCCTTTTCCTCATAGCTGCCTGAGCCCTGAGGGGAGATATTTGAGGAAGATACCCATTTAGGACCGGTGTTCCAAAACTCTCTCAGTCTCTGCACATTGCTCAGTTATGTTAGTCCCCATCTACTTCTAGATAAAGTTTCTCTGCTAGTTTTTATGTCTGAAGTGTTTTCTACATTTCCTTTGGTATCTTGCTTCAGGTGGAGTTCATTTCCCCTGAAGTGTTTATTTTATTAGGGGCCTGTTGTTGAACTGACTCTTTTTGGAACTGAAATAACACATGTAAACACATTTCAAATCTGAGTATGAAGAGCAACTATTTCTGATGGGAGACCACAGTGACTGTGTCTTAGATCATAACCCAGTGATCTAAGCATACCACAATATTTGCTCAAGGAAACTGTTTGGTTGTTCCCATCAGTTGTTCAACTTTCCCTTTTGTTATCTCCCATTTTCTGATGAGTTTCTTCTCCACAGTGTTGCCACCCTTGTCTGACCTTCAACCCTGGCAATATATACCAAGTTTGTTTCAGACACTGCTGGTCATCATTTATATCCTTCTTCAGAACTGTGTTCCACTCCAAGTTTTAGCAAAGGTTATTCCAGTCTTCTCTTATTATGGTAAACTGCCTGTCAAGTGCAGCCCTGAAACTTCCTTCCTATGTTTTTTGTATTTTAGCCAATCTCCAATCACTACTGGGGAGCAAAGAGATGACATGTTTCACTTAGAAGCTGTGTAAAGCTAAGGCAGAATTTAGAACAAGCTTAATTATCCACCTAACTTTTCTTTACCTTTAGTGCTTTACATAGAATATTTTACATGATTAATGGTTTCCTTTTTTTTTTTTTTTTCCTTACAGGATAGTCATTTCATGAAAGAGCCAGAAAGAACTGCTTATTCCAGGAAGGACCAGTATTCACAGTGCCACCTTTTGAGGTTTTTAAGGGACACGTCTTTAGATGAATTGAACTGCTTACCCAGCATCAAGATTATTACCTAAGTAGGAACAGATTTTGATCCTCAGTTCTTTATAGATAGCATTATTGATTTAAATGTGTCCCTTAATTTTCACTACTCCGTTAAATGTATTTTTGGAATTTTGTAAGTCTCATTTCAATTTGCATGGTTATTTATATCATATGACAGCATTTATGTAGAGCAAGAAAGTTTTATAAGACAAATTGCTACTTTGAAGTTTAACAGTTCTAAAATGTAATTATAGATGAAATGTTTTCACAAGATGTGCTTTTAATCTTAAAGTCACATTTTAATAAAATACTCAATACTTAATTTATAGGGCTGTTGTACTGTTCTTCAAGTTTCCTCCTCTTTTAGTAATGTTAGTCACAAACGCCACTCGGATACATTTTATTATATTTTTTATATTTTATACAAAATGTTCGAATTTGTGAGTAATGTCTACAATTCACTCTAAATTTCTAAACATCTTCTGTGAGCTTAAGTTTCACATGCTCAGGGGTAAAATAAATGTTGAGAGATTAAGCTCCACATGCTCATAGGTAAAGGAAGTGTTATACATTTTCCAGTGTGAATTTAGAGTTTAGAACAATTCCTGGATCACAGTAGCTGCTTAATAAACTTGCTGAGTGATTAAAAGTCAAAGGTGGCCTGAGCAGTTAGTATTAGAAATGTTTTCAAACAAGTTGATTTCAACATTACTCTTGAAAACTTTGATTTCCTATTCATAGCCAAGTCAAAATATGAAGCACACATTGATAGCATGAACCTGAGGAGAGTTTTACAGTTCATGAATGAATGGCTGCCACAAGAAAATTCTTAAAATTTTTCCAAGAAATTAAATCAATAGAATCTTTCAGTAGAATCTATTCCATGAGTATTTATGTAAACTTAGAGTCATCATATATTTTCACTGGCTTCTATAAGAGATGGGAACTCTGGGGGACCCAAAGCTTTTATGAATTCTAACACATGAAAACTTGCCTTACACACACACACATAACCTCTTAAAATATAAAATATCTACTGAAGTAATAGATACTTCTGCAGTAGTAAATTAATTTTCTTTTTTATAAACAGACATAAATATTGATTATGCTTTTGTTTTCAATATTACTGTGGAAATTCTGAAGGTTTTCACTACAAAGAAATGATGAATAGTGAGGAACTAGGTGTGCTTACAATGATTCTCGCATTGCATAGTATATGTGTTGTTAAAAGAATCACATTGTTCCCCTTAAATATATATATACATTCATGCATACACACATATATACACACATATACGTACATATATATACATACATATACACATATACATATATACATATATATATATATAAACTTTAATGTGTTAATTAAGAAAAAATATAAAAGGATGGCTGAAAAATACAGTCCTAATTGACTTCAAGGTGCTATCAGATTAAAACTACTTATGTTTGGAACTACAGCACCCACACAAGATGGTAGAATTAATTATGGATTTGATTTCAAATAAGAATATCTGCTCCTGTTTACAAAGAAAAGGGCTCAGACAAAATTAAAAGCTGCTCATTTGAAGAAATTTCCTAACTGGCTTTTGTATGTTAATGGGATTCAACCTCAGCAGTTACTTGCATTAACCCTGAAGCCATGTGTGCTCTGCTTTGAAACTAATATGTAGGTAAACTTCAGTTTAGCATTGAAGAAACTCATAGGTTTGCTCGTCTTCTGCAATGAATCCTATACCCAGAGGAACAGAATGCAATTGTACAGGAGAGATCATGCTGGATCTTGGTGCACTTTAGTATCACAGTAAAACCCCGGAAACCCTACATTAATCCATTGCCTGTGCCAACAAATATCCTATTTACACAAGTATGAATTGAAAAGTCACTTTTAACTGGACTTTCATTACTACCTGGAAGAAAGTAATGAAGAGGAAATTGGTATGCATTAAAAAAAGTGAAATCAGAATAATAGGAAAGGGATGGGTAGAACCAGAGATGTGCAATAACCGAAGAAAGAATGGAGTGGTTTTCACAAAAATCTACTGAATTTTTAGAGCTTTTTGATTTAGAGTTGGTTTTCAAAATTCATGTAGTTGAGTGTGTTGGTAACCAAAGCAAGGTTTGTTTAGTTTTTTTTTTTTTTAAGTTTTAAGAGGTTTTTAAGGTCAATGGTGTCATCCACTACAGAATAATGAGAACTAGTGAACAATTTTTATATTTGGCAATCGAAAAGCATTGTCAGTGCCTGCTAACTTAATTTCAGGTGCAGAAGGCAGATGGTACCTTTACTACAATTGCCTCCTGGGACCACCCAGTTAGGGGTTTTCTCTGATCAAAATGTGATTAGAATATTTAAAGGATTACAAGCTAGAATGGATGCTGAATATGGATATTATTATTAAAATGTATACAGTTTGCAAAAGTGGTTATTGAGTCATGTCTGTATATACATTAGTATATAGAGCTTCTAGGCATAGAAGTAGCTATGTTATGGTTCATGATTATGATGATGTGATTTGTTAATATTAAACTGTGTTTATTGAGTTAATAAGCATTGAGTCAGAGTTAGCTCAGGAATAGATCTGTATCAGGATTACACAGAGCCTTTCTTTTTCCATTGTCAAACTCACTAGCATCTATTGCTCCTTCAGTTATATTCCCACAAATTTGCAGCCTGCTGATTAATACCAGTTGTGATTTTTCTTCAATAGTGTAATGCAGGATGAAATATTGCATTCTCTGATGTTGTGAAGGAGGACAAAATGAGGTATCTGATAATTTTTTCTTTGAGAGGCTGGCAGAATTCTGTACTTCTTGCAATGCATTGGGTATAAAATAATGGGTGGGGGATAAAAGATGTAAAGAAACAGAATGGAATGAATTTGACTTCAAGTGATAAGAAATGTGTCTTCTTCCCCAGATGTAGATCAGTGCGTGAATCATGGGTTTTCTAATCAAAGCAGTTCAATTTATTGTGGAGACACTAGTAGCCTAAAGCTGTGGTTTGAACAGAGTAGATGAAACACCCCAGAAGACATCAACAAATCACCATAGTGAAAGTCATAAGGCAACTTGGAAGCAAAAGTTGCATGATTCCCTATACTAAGCAATTGTGAACTAGGTCAAACCCACACAAAATCAGGATTTTGTAATAGCTGAGAAGAGGATCACATTCTAACTAGGGAGTCAATGATTAATTATGTTAATTACATTTATTAATATAATCCTGGGGTGTCTTCGAAGTTACCTCCTTGGGATTCAATACCTGGAGAAAGTCAAAACTAGCTATTATTATATAACTTTGAAATAAAGTACTAAGTGGAGACATATATTGCTTCATATATTTAAACTAAAATAAATGAAACTCAAACTGTTTTTCAATGAACAACAGAGCCATAGTTACAATGAACCTGTGAATATTGTTAAAGTAAAAAACAGTTCATTTCATCTCCATTATCAAATTTGAAAGAATATTTCTTATTGCTATTGGCAATAGACACTCAAGAACTTATTTCTATTCTGTGTTAGGGTAGATATTTATATATTCCCTAGACATTTGCTGAGAAAAGTGTAACTTCTATTACATTTATTGAACAATACAAAACCACATATTTTTTGTTTTGTGTTGTCCTATTTTTACTGGTTTCTCAACTCATTCCATAAATGGAACATTAAATTTCATCTAGAAATGAAATTCCTTACTAAGACACTAATACTGTGTTATATAAGGTATTTCTATCAAGTCCACAAGAAATTATCCTGTCTACTTCCCTTCCCTACTTACACCCGGAAGAAATCTAAGTATTCCCCTTGTGTCCTTTCTCCTAACAAATTTTTCTGTTAAAAAATAATGTATGGTATATATTACCAGAGTATTCTGTTAGAATTGTGCACATATGCACACATAGGATAAAGTCTCAGTTGAACAAAGTTTCTTAATGCTACGCAAACCTTGACAGCAAATGAACATTTGTCAAGATTCAAGATTTTTTTTTTATTTCTGATTGCTACATATCTAGAGACTCACTGTATTGCTGTGTTCTCTGAACTTATGTAACTCGATATCAGAATAACTCCTAAAATCTGAAGTAATTTCACAAGGACATAGTGCCTGAGATCCAACTTTGTCATGTACTAGTCAGTGTGGGATTCAGTCTCGACTGTGATCTTCAAAATATCTGCAGTCTACATAGCAGACTTTCTTCTGTTAAGTCTGGGAGGGATTTAAAGGAAGGATTCAGGAAGAACATAAAACCTTGCTTCATAGTGTACAACACTCTCCAATATGTAGTTCAGGCAGAAAACTGGTTATGAGGAAGAGGCTGTCTGCCTGCCTCCAGTATTGCTAATGTTGTCATCTCCATTATTCACTGACTTCACATTCCATTTTCTTTGGCCTTTCAACATGGACTGAAGAACAGAAACTTTGCAGGAGTATTCTAAGCTTCGGGCACCAGATTGGGACTGCTGAGGCACCCAACCATTTGGATTGAGCTGTTACTGGCTTTTCAGCCTCTCTAGGGAACAACACATAGGTGTTCTTGGACTGTCCAGCCTTTATCATATCATATAAGAATAGTTTAGCCAATACTCTTTCTCTTCCTCCCCCTCTACTTTCTCTGTACCCCTCCTTCCCCCTCTTTCATATAGAAGGGATGGTAATTATGATGGTATGAATGAGAAATGTCCCCCTTAGTCTTGGGCATTTGAGTAGTTGGTCTCAAGTGGCATTGTTTTGGGAAGGTTTAGGTAGTACAATCTTGATTTAGGAAATACGCCAGTGTGGGCAGGCTTTGAGACTAAAACCTCTTATCACCTCCAGTTCACTCTCTGTGCTTCATATTTGAATTTGATGATGTGAGTCCTTAAGTTTCTTGTTCCTGTCTCCATTTTTGCCACCAGCTATCATGCATTCACACCATGAACCTCTGGAACTGTAAACCTAAATGAACTCTTTCCTCTATAAGGTTATTTTATTTTTATCACAGCAACATAAAATTAACTAATGTAGAAGTTGGTACTAGAGAATGGGTTCTACTGTGAAAAAGATGACCTTGTTTGTTTGTTTTTGAATATGGAAGAAGTTAGAACTGTCACTTGGAATGGCAATTAAATGCTGTAAGCATAGCATACCATGCCATTATATAAGAGCACTTTGTACTGTAGAGGCCAAACTCAAAAGGTTTCAGAAAGAAGCTTGGGTTGCATGAAAAAAAAGAAAAGAGGATGAAATAAAATTCAGAAATATAAGCAACTGGGCTGGAGGACAATTTCCTATGTTATGGCAAAAGAATCTGGTTCCCTGCTTTCTCTTCTATCAGCTTCAGAGTAACTGGATTTATGTTGAAGTCTTTGATCCACTTGGACTTAAGTTTTGTGCATGGTGACAGATATGGATTTGCAGCCTTCTACATGTTGACATTCAGTTATGCCAGCACCTTTTGTTGAAGATGCTTTCTTTTGTACATTTTTGGCTTCTTTGTCAAAAATTATATGTTCATAGGTGTGCGGGTTAATGTCAGGGTCTTCAATTTGATTCCATTGGTCCACATGTCTGTTTTTATGCCAGTACCAAGCTGTTTTTATTATGGTACCTCTATAGTAGAGCTTGAGGTAGTCTTGAATGCATAGGCACTGGAGATCACTTTCTAAATATAACAGCAGTAGCACAGACACTGAGAGAAACAATCAATCAATGGGACCTGTTGAAACTGAGACGCTTTTGTAGAGTAAAGGACATGGTCAGCAAGAAAAAGCAACAGCCTACAGAATGGGGAAAGGTCTTCACCAACCCCACATCTGACAGAGGGCTGATATCCAGAATATATAAAGAACTCAAGAAATTAGACATCAAAATGCCCAACAGTCCAATTAAGATATGGGCTATAGAACTAAACAGAGAATTCTCAACAGAGGAAGTTCAAATGGCTGAAAGACATTTAAGGAATTGCTCAACATCCCTAATTATCCAGGAAATACAAATCAAAACGACTCTCAGATACCACCTGTCAGAATGGCTAAGATCAAAAACACAGAAAACAGCTTATGCTGGAGAGGATGTGGAGCAAGGGGAACTCTCCTCCACTGCTGGTGGGAATGCAAGCTTGTACAGCCACTTTGGAAATCAATATGGTGCTTTCTTAGAAAATTGGGAATCTATCTCCCCCCAAGACCCAACTATACCACTCTTGGGCATATACCCAAGGAATGCTCAATCATACCACAAGAGCACATGCTCAGCTATGTTCATATCAGCATTATTTGTAATAGCCAGAACCTGGAAACAACCTATATGCCCTTCAACTGAAGAATGGATAAAGAAAATATGGTACATATACACAAAGGAGTACTACCCATCAGAGAAAAACAATAACATCATGAGGTTTGCAGGCAAATGGATAGATCTAGAAAAAAATCATCCTGAATGAGGTAACCCAGACTCAGAAGGACAAACATGGTATGTACTCACTCATAGGAGGATACTAGATATAAAACAAAGATGACTAGACTGCTACACAACCCCAGGGAGGCTACCTCGAAAATGGGACCCTTGGAAAGACACAGGGATTGCCCAATGACAGAGAAGTGGATGAGATCTACATGAACAACCTGGACGAGAGTGGGAGTAATGAAGGGCAAGGTTTGAGGGAAAGAAAGCTTAGGGGAGCAAGAGATCCCAGCTGGATCAAGAACAGAAAGGGAGAACAAGGAATAACAGACCATGATAAATGATGACCACATGAGAACAGGAATAGGCAGAGTGGTGGAGAGGTCCCTAGAAATCCACAATGATACATCCTCTGTAGACTGCTGGCAATGTTTGAGAGAAAGCCTGACCTGACATACTCTGGTGATCAGATGGCCAAACACCCTAACAGTCGTGCTGGAACTCTCATCCAATAACTGATGGAAGCGGATGCAGAGATCCTTGGCCAGGCCCCATGTGGAGTTCCAGCAGTCCAATTGTCGAGAAAGAAGAGGGACTGTAAGAGTGTGAATTGTTGAGCCCAAGATTGGAAAAGCACAGGGACACCAAACAAATGGATTATGAACCAAAGGCTGTGGAGCCCCCAGCTGGAGCAGGCCTTCTGGATAAGTGAGACAATTGAATAGCTTGACCTGTTTGGGAGGCTCCCAGGCAGTGGGTCCTTAGTGCATGAGCTGGCTGTTTGGAACTTTGGACTTACACAGGGACACTTTGGTCAGCCTGGAAGGAGGGGACTGGACCTGCCTGTACTGAATCCACCAGGTTTAAATGAATCCCCAGGGAAGTCTTGGCCCTGGAGGAGATGGGAATGGAGGGGAAGGGCTGGGGGGAAGGTGGGGCCAGGAGGGGGAGGGGGGAGGACAGGGGAACCCATGGCTGATGTGTAAATTAGAACACAAATATAATAATTTTTAAAAAGGAAAAACAAACAAACAAACAAAAAAGAATCTGGTTCCCTTTTTCATATGTCCTAATAAATTTTCTGAGGCTAAATTTAAAAGTAATGGAGTAATTTATTTGGGAAAGGAAATGTCAAGACAGCATGACACTCCATCAGCAGTGTTGTTATTGATAATGCTTATTCCTGTCTACAATGAAAAAGAACAAGTGTGGCAGGAAGAAATACAGAATGTATAGTCTGGAGAGAAAAAAAAAAAAAAAACTAGAAAGCTTAATGTTATAGCCAATTCCCCTGCTGGAAGAGATGCTGTGATTGCTTATTGCATTCAGCACCATTAAGGAGAGGCCTTCTCTGCACTTGAATAAAGAGGAAGTTGCCTTCAGTGTAAGACATCCTGCAGAAGAACTCCAAAAAAGGGATCCAAGGGTGTTTGCTGCTCCCTAAAATCAACTAGATAAAACTGCCTCTCATGGTGTTATTCTTGGCATCTTGGGCCCTTCTGAATTGTCATTGTAGTCCTGTGATACTAGCTTTAGAGGAATAAAGGGTCCCTCTGTCCTTTCAGAGAGCTACTGAGGCCAGCCAGTATTTAGCCAGTAAATCCCTTTATCCTATGAGAGGATAGGAGGTCCTAAGAGGTCATTGTAGAAAACAATTGGAGTGAGGCCTGGGTTGCTGTAGAGAACACAAGATATTGGAGATACCAAAGCGGTTGGCCATCTGCCAAAAACACCTGTGCGGTGATACTTTATGTGTGCTGAAATGTGATATTTTATTTGTATGTTAATAAATAAAATTTGCCTGGAGATCAGAGGTCAACGAGCCATAAACAGAAGTCAAGTGGTGGTAGCCCATGCCCTTAATCCAATCATATGGCAGGCAGAGTCTCTGTGTGGTCAAGGACACAGCCAAGCATGGTGACATGAGCCTTTAATCGCAGTACTAACCAGAGAGACCTGGAGGTCATCCCCTCTGATTGGTACATGGATTGAAGAGTGAGCTCTCAGTTTCTTTATCCTGTCATCATGTTTCTGTCTTTCTGTCAGATTGCTTCTGTCTTTCCACTATGATGAATTCATCCCTCCAAGTTAACTCTTCTATGAGATCCAATGGTCAGTTTTTATCACAATAGAGCATAATAAGTACAGTAAAAATCATATTTGTGTTCTACTGTTTCTGTTCCTCTAGAGACCACTGTCTAATATAGCCAGAAACATATAAACCATAGTAATTTTAGTTCACTCTGTGAAGGGCCTCCTATTCCTCAACTCCTTTTTATATCCTTTAATTTAATTTATCTTCAACAAAATGAATGTCTTACAGTGAAAACCCATGTACAGATAGTTGAGTCATTTAATCATTTTCCATTATCTTACTAAGACTAATTTTATTTTGCATTTTTATTAATGTTCCATCTTATTTTTGTAGCATGTCATTTTTAGTGGATTTTATTTTGATGAGATGATATTACATAGTTTAGGTCATACTATGGAATTATTTATCTTCATCCAAGTTCTCAGAGGCAAACTTTGCTGAAATCTCAAGTGTAGGTACATATAAACAAGTGGTCATGGGTGCTATTAGTAATGTATAGGGAAGCAAGTTAGTGAAACAGGAAAAGCCAAATCAACCAGGTATCAAAGAAACCTCTGATCTACAGATTGTGCCTTGTAGTTGGCTCTGAACTGAGATAGATGAACAAGTGTTTGCTCTTTAAATCAAGTAATCATTGGCTAAAGGCTTCCTCAGGGTAAGGGAGATGATATAAAGTGATAAATATCTTCGTTACTTTTCTATTGCTATAAAGAGATACCATCATTAAGGTAATGTAAAAATAAAAATAGAAAAAACATTTAATTAAGGGCTTGGTTACCATTTGCAGTTTACATCTATAGTCATCATGGCCAGGATCATGGCATCAGTCAGTCATGGTGCTGGGGCAATAGCTGAGAACTTACATCTGATTATAATCAACAGGCAAAGAAAGAAAGACTGGACCTGTTATAGGCTTATGAGACCTCAAAGCCCACCTCTTGGGACACATCTCCTCCAATAAGACCAATAGCTCCCAATCCTTCCTAAGCAGTCCAATAATGGGAACCAAATATTCAATTATATGAGCCTATGGGGGCTGTGCTCACTCAAATCACCACAGTAGGAATAATAACTCTGCTTACAAGTGTTGGGGCTCTAATAGTGCAAAAATCGCCTGGAAGCAGGTAGAGCTTGACAGAGAATGATTGATACACTGATCTGCTGAGAAAGGCTGAAGCTGAACAGGGAGCCAGGTCACTAGACTGGCATGATGAGCTCCAAGAAACATCTACACCAGGAAGAACTCTAAATTGCCCACACTTTATAAATATGCTCATTATAAATGTTTCAATGTTGCTAAAAAGAGCTTTAGCAAAGAGAGAGAGAGAGAAAGAGAGAGAGAGAGAGAGAGAGAGAGAGAGATCTATTAACAATATCTATAAAGCTAAAGAGAACAATAGGGCCAATAGCCTTAGGCTAGGTGTTGTACCATGCAAACAATTTCATGATGAAGAAGACTGATCACTATAGACTCAGTAACCACAAGAAGCAGGTCTTGGGTCTCGTGGTTCTAATCCATATTGTTTTGGCAACTTACTAAATGTCAGCATGACAACGTAGTGCAGCTGGATCCATCCTGAAGAGCTGAATCCAGTGAGTTAGAAAGACATGGGTACTTTGACTTGTATAGTCTTTTCTTCATTGAAGAGTCTTAAGTTCCCCCAGTACATGCAAAGACTATAGAACAGGGCTATGCATTTTGAGTGTTATTAAAACATTATAAAGGGTAGTCTAGGCCAGTACTTTAGTCTGAGACAGAATAGTAGGCTCAATAGCAATATGGAGACATTGTCATTGGCAGATCAAAGTGATAAAGCAGACATCACACACAGGACTCAGTATTCAAAATTCAGAGAAGACATTTTCAGGCAATGAAAATTTCCAGTGTCAAGATCAGGCACTGATAGAAAAAAGTAAAACCTGAACAGCAGAGAAAATTCTCAATGTTGAACTTCCTGAGCTTTAACAGGACATCTGTTTGGGTGAGGCAACAGCATCACTGACTGACTGTCCAATATGTGCTACAGAGTTTATGCAGATGGCCAGTCAGATGAATGAAGTCTTAGTATGAATATGTAAAGGATAAGAAGAAAGGAATAACAGGCAACTGTAATTAGCTCTCTGAGGAAAACTCATGTGACAATTACATGTATATCTGTGAATAGATTGAATAGTGACTATGAAAGAGAAAATGCCCAAGAATTTAAACATATCTAGATACCTACATTTTCCTCTAGTTTAAGAAAGTAAAATAGAAAGGCAGGTAGAGAGAACATTGTCCTAGAATTTTCTTTTGAATTATTTCCATCATACTTGAAAAGAAGCAAAGACACAGGGCAAATAATAGTCTATTTTAGAGGCCTCTCACATCTATCTTACCATTTGCACCTTGGATGTTTTAATAAATGGCAAGATTGGTTTTGAAAAGAGGGTAAAATTGAGTGCATTTTAGCTTGATGTGCTTAGATAACAAACAATGAATTTTATGTTAATCCAAAGGTACTATACACTGAATGAACAAAACATTTGATCTCTATATTCACTGTAAAAAAAAGAATTCTTCCATGTAAAGTAATAAGTGATCACCATCTCTGGGTATTACACATAGCCACAATAATTACAGTTACCTTTTGGAGAATTATTTATATCGCTTCAAAAATGTTGTGCTCAAAAGCAGTCCTTCAGTCATAAAATTTATTTTTTCTCTGGTGTAACAGGTAGCCACTTCTGTTAGGAATGGCATGGCAGATGTCAACATAAAAATTCAATTATGAATAAAAATTTTTATCTTTTTTATCTTATAACTTTTATTTGATCATGTAATTTGGCCAATGTACTAATATAGTTATAAACATTACAAATTATGCATTTTAAAGCATTGATTAAGTGGCTACTACATAAAAAGATTTTGTAATTCATTTTGTAACAGAGCTCATTTTCCTAATTAAAGTAAAATGAACTAAATTGGCAAAGTTTACTGAATAGTTTATTCATAAATTCCATCAGTCATGTCACTAAGTGAATTCAAAAGTTTATATACTACCATAAAATTTTTACTCATTTATAAAGAATATCATTAGTATATAACATAATCTTCAATACTTTATGAGAAATCCTGTCAAAGACATCAGAAGCATTTAACTCTCAATTTTATGGGTATATGAAGCTAAATCTTAATCAGGAAATATTGTGAAAAGTAATTTTATGGAGTTACTTTTCCCATGATAATCTTACATGCTATTTTTGATTCAGTGTTCTCTATAATTTTAATTACTTTTCATATAACACAAAATATAAAATATCTGTACAGCATCAGAATTCAATGGAAGGAAACAAGTTATAACCTTTGAGATCAAAATTCACTTTGAAAACAACATTCACTAAGTTGGAAACTCATGAGCACACAGTGGACAAAACATTGATTGCAAGTTTCATGTGAAATAGGTATCTCTACAAAGGAGATATAAAATATAGAGAAATTACATAAACTCCCCAAGGCTTTAATTTCCTTACCTCACAAAACTAAAATTTTAAAAGCAGGTCACAGTCATGTAAGTTGAAGAATTTTCTAGGACAAGTTATTTATTGCTAAGATCAAAATAATAACCAAATGCTAGAAAAGTGAAACATCTGGGATACAATTTTCTGACAGTCACTAACACTAGTAATGCTAATTAACTAGTAGGGCCCAAATCTAAGCAACATAAGAATCAGTGATAGTGGGGAGAAGAAAATGTGCAGCGTTTGAAAGCATACACATTCAGTTATCAAAGGCAGCTCTGGAGGAGGAAGAGCAACATTAGCACAGGCTATGCTCTCGTAAACATTCTGGAGATGGACCCTCCTGAAGATGACTCTACTTTTTCTGGAGAGTCCTTACAGATAAAACACCTCTAGTCAGAGGTTTCTGGAATCTTAGGTTAAAAATAAGCCAATTACAAAACCACATACAAAAAAAGTAAAGTGTAAATTCAAACAATCAGAATAATTATAATTATTGTGAAAAATATCAAGTAATTAATTTATGGAAGTACAAATTGTGATGGTTGCTGATAAAATAGTTCCTTGAGTGCATGAAAGGAATGACTATAATACTTAGATATTTCAGAATGAAAACATTTATGTTAAATGTTAACTAAAGTTGCAAAGCAAGATGTAGAGGAACCGAAGGAATATGAAAATTTGACCTCTTTCAGCACATGACTACAATTTTCTATAAATTTGCTAGCCTGACTTGACAAAATCACAATTTCTCTTATCTCAAATGCCTTGAAAAGTCATATTCTGTATAAATACTTCATAAAATGTCTAAGTGGTAGTACTTATGTTGCAAATTATCATCTAAAACTATTTTGTTGCTTTTGGAGATAGAATTCTGGAAAACATACTTGCTAGTTAATATTCTGGTATTGCTATTTTAATGATCCAGTTACAGTGTGATTGAAACAATGCAAATAGAACTGCAGACTCAAATTCATGTGAAACACTACATACATGTGCTTCTTCACTGAGACACTTGTGATGTAGTTCCCTCCATTCTTGTCTGTAAGCCACAGTGACATATCTTTCTGATATCTTCACTCCTCCATTGAAATGTGAACCTTATAACCTTAGAACTCTACAGTGAATGATGTTTGTTTGTATTATTGCATATCAAATTGTTATCAAGAATTTAACAAACTTAATACCTTGTAATACCAAGAAGAGATGGAAAGTTGAGGAAAAAAATGTCATCACTACATCTGACAAAAGCAAAAGCTTCAGCATTTTATTCAGACTTGTAACTCAACCATCTGCATGTGATCAAAAGCAAACTGGGAAAAGTCAGGCATGCCACAAGTTATGTCTCCAGTTAATGGGTATGTAAATAAAGTAAAATGTGGATAGTATTGATCAAATTCTAAAGCTATTGATAGGAGTCTTAGCTGGGGTCATCCTGTAGATTCCTGTGAGTTTTCCAACATGCCCAATCCAATTCCTTATGTTCCTATACCTCCACACCTGACCCTCAGGTTACCCAGGAGATCTCTTCTATTTCCCTTTCCCAGGGAAATCCAAGCATCTCTCTTTGGTCCTTCCTTGTGCCATGCTTTGATTACCTCCATGGGAGCCCTGCCACTTTCTGCATGGAGACAGAAAAGGAGTGGATGGGGAGGTGGGTAGAGGGAAGGTCAGGGGAGGGAAAGGGTGGAGAGGAAGGAGGGTAAACTGTGGTCACTATGTAAAATAAATGGAAATTTTCCAAAAAAGAATATTAATATTGTAGAGAAAACAGAGATAAGAAAAAAATTACAAGTAGCCAGAATTTTCAAGTTTATAGAACATTGCTTAGTTGAAGTTTTATTAATATTTATCTATGAATTGGTTCTCATTTCTTTGACTTCTTTAGAAAACTCAGTGTTAAAATTACTTGTGGGAATTTGCTCTGCCAATGACTTTGGGGTATCTGGCCTGATAGAGGCATGTTTTATTCTGGGTAAATGCCTGCTTAAAACTGAGGACAGGCACTCTCTAGCTCTCTCTTAAGTAGTGGAAACCGAATCAAGCAGCATGGAGTGGCGTGTGTCGATCCCCATCTTTCCTGGGCAAAATGAAAGGACTCTGCAACTGATCTGTCTAATGCTGTCCACGAGTCTGTTTTCCCAAAGCACCCACTAATAAGTTGACTTATATTCATATATACACCCCTTTGACTCTTATATCAATTACTTGTTTTAATTTTAGGGATATTTCTTATCATAATGGAAGATTATTGTAAATGTTGTTAAGATGCTTTCTTAAGTCATAGCAACTTTTGCCAATTTTAAGTAAGAGAAGAGATGATTGGATTGTAGACTGCATTAAACCAAAGATCTCCATAATGTCCATCTAGATAAAGTATGACTCATCTCACTGGATTCAATTCCAAAAACTAAAGCCATAACCTTGTACTTGGGAGTATAGCATTATTTTTTAGGTTACAGAATCTCTTAAACATTAGCTATATTCTTGTTTTCATTTCTACATTCACCTTCTTTAAATGTTAATTTTCATTTAGTTTTTGACAAAATAATTGTTTTATCATTATTCTGAAAATGATTTTGATTTTTACAATACCATAAGAGGTTCTCGGGTTTGGGGATTTAGTGCAAGGCTCTGACCAAAAAAACAAAGAGGTTCTCTGGGATCCTCAAATTGTTCCAGAACCATAAGAACCACATCTAACCAAGAACTGATAGGTAGCTTTACTAAGAGCTGTATTAAGCCTATCCACATTCAAAAGGGCAAATCTATACTTCTAGTCTCATATTATCAAACAGAGATATGAACTAGTTTCATAATCCTAGTTCAGACACAGAGCCCTGTGGGGCATTGGATTCAGCCATAGTACACACTATCCTTATAGTTAACAGTATTCTTTCTGGTCCTCGATAGTCCAGCATCAGATCACTGCTTGGAAACTTTAAAAAATTAGTCATATTTCCTTTATTGTGATTCTTGAGATCAAATCTTCCATTTTTCAGTCTGTGTGTGTGCATGTGCACATATGTGCCTTTGTGGACTTATGAAAAAAACTAATATTTCTTTGCATTTTTCATTTAAAGTGTTCTACCCATTAACAAACCAAATAACCCAATTTAAAATGGGGTAAAGATCTAAACAGAGAATTCTCAATGGAGGAATTTCAAATGGCTGAGAAGCACTTAAAGAGAAGTTAGCATCCTTAGACATCAGGGAAATGCAAATCAAAATGACTCTGAGATTCCATCTTATACCTATCAGAATGGCTGAGATGAATAACATAAGTGACAGCTCATGCTAACAAGGATGTAGAATGAGGGGAAGACTCCTCCACTGCTGCTGGGAGTGCAGATTGGTGCAACCCCTATGGAAATCAATATGGCAGCTCCTCAGAAAACTGTGAATTGATCTACCTCAAAACTCAGCTATACCATTTCTTGAGCGTATATCCAAAAGACACTCCATCTTACCACAAGGGTGCTTGCTCAACTATGTACATAGCTGCTTTATTCATTACAGTCAGAAACTGTAAAAAAAAAAAAAAAAAAAAAAAAAACCTAAATGTCCCCAATCAAAGAATGGATAAAGAAAACATGGTACATGGTACATTTACACAATAGGTTATTACTCAGCTGTTAAAACCAATGACATTGGAAATTTGAAGGCAAATGGAAAGAACTAGAAAAAAATCATCCTGAGTGGGATAACCCAGACTCAGACAAACATGTTATGTATTCATTCACTTATAAGTAGATATTAGCTGTTATTGATACAACTCACAGACCCAGAAAGGCTATGTAACAAGGTGGGGTATAAATGGGATGCATGGATCTTCTTGGGAAGGAGAAATAGAATATATTTGTGGGTGAATAGGGGGTGAGGGGGAATGGTAACAGGAGAGATCAGGTTGGTGGTAGGGAGTGGAACTGGAACTGGAACACAGCCACAAAACCTTTGTTCTACAATTTATCCTGCCTGCTAGACATGCAGGGGCAATGGAGGCACAGATCTTGTGGGAATGGCCAATCAGTGACTTCTACAAATTAAGAGTCACACCACAAAAGGGAGCCCATACTTGAAACTGCCTGGATGACCAGGAGCAAGGGTCTGGATAGCCCATAGACCTATAATAGAAAAAGAAATCAATAAAATTATTTCTAGTGATATTATGCAATATTTATAGATAGGCGTCTAACTCAATCTTCATCAGAGAGGTTTCCTCTGGTAGCTAATGGGAGCATATTTAGAGACCCATTGCCAGACATTAGGCACAGAGAGTACCTAAATTGGAGATCTCCATAGGATCCCTTCCTTCAAAGCTAGAGGAACTCCACAGAAGAGGAAGAGGAGGAATTGTAGCTGCCAGAGAAGCTGAGGACACCAGAAAAACATGACCCACAGAATCAATTAAGAGAAAGAAGCAACAATCACAGATACTTCAGAAGACTTCACTAGGCCATCTGCATGTATGCCATGGTTGTGTAGCTTGGTGTTTTTGTGGGACTCCTAACAATTGGGGTAGGGGTATCTCTGACTCTTTTGCTTGCTGTTGGGACTCTTTTTCTCCTATTGGGTTGCCTCACCCAGCCCTGATATGAGGGTTTGTGTCTAGTCCTTTCGTAACCTCTTATGTTATTTTAGGTTGATATCCCAGGGAGGCCCACTGTTTTTTTTTAAGGAAATTGGAGGAGGAGTGGATCTCAGGGAGAAAGGAGGAAGGGAGGGGAACTGGAAGGAGTGAAGGGAAGGGAAGGGAAACTGTGGTCAGATGTAGTGTATGAGGGAAGAATAAGAAAGTCAACATAACTAAAATAAAATGATAAAAGTGTCTACAAACCATCACTGAGTTCATCTAATCAAAGCTATTACTATCTCAGCAAAATTAAAGAAGACATTTGAGTTCACTTCCTTACCATCAGTGCTCTTCTCTGAACCAAGAAGCAGAAGAGAAAACTGTTCATGTCATCACTGATCCAAAGTTCATGTGATATAGATAGATGATAGATAGATAGATGATAGATAAATGATAGATAATAGATAGACAGATGGATGATAGATAGAAAGATAGATAGATAGATAGATAGATAGATAGATAGATAGATAGATAAATGAGATAAAGAGAGAGAGAAAGAGACAATGAGATATGATGAGATATACCATCAGGAGTGGATATTCTGATGTACAGTTATGTCAGAATCTGTTCTAGTTTGTTTCTCTGTTCCTGTAATGGAACACTGACCAAAATAAACATGGGCAGGAGTGGGTGATTTGGCTTACAGGTTATTGTCTGCTGTCAGGGCAAGTCAAGGCAGAAAACCAAGGGACAGCTCTAGAGGCAGGAACTGAAGAGGTGGTGGAGGAACACTGCTTACTAGTCACTCCTCTGGTTTCTCAGCTTGATTTCTTAATATCCCAATTACAGCTGCCCAGGGGTGGCCTTGCCCACAGCAGCCCAGGCCCTCCCACATTAATCATTAGTTAAGAAAATACTCCACAAACCTGCCCACCATCCATTCCAATGGAAACCATTCTTTAATTGAAGTCATTCTAGTTTGTGTTGTGTTGAGTTTGAGTTGACAAAATACTAACTAGCACCTTATCTAACGCACACACACTATCCCACCACCACTCCAGATGAGAAAGACTGAGCTATGTTACACCACTCTTGTCCAACTTCAGGCTTAGAATAAGACTGACTGGGTTTAAGCTGCACTCACCACTCATCCATGATGTCACTATGGACCTCAACATCCTGAACTGGGTCTACCACACAAGGCAGCTGTGAATGCTAAGGAATGCGTTTGGCAAGTGTAAGACAGCAATATATGTTAGGTATACATGGATCAAAAGGGGAAAACAAGAATGGCTTTTGGATGCTCTTTGATGGTATTTGAAGAACCTCCCATTCTGTAAAGGTGAATAAAGAACACCCTTTATAAACCTCTCTAAAACCTTTTTCTGCTTACAGTAGAGACAGAATTATACTAGTCTACAAAAGTAGCTTGAAAACTAATATCCATGTTTCATATTGCTTTTTATCATCTATGCATATATTTCTTTTATTCAAAATAATTCCCCAGAGATTTAACCAAGTTGTTCCAGGGATCAAGATAACACTTACATTCTTTACAAAGTAGAGGTCCAGGGTGTGGATGTATCACAGTTTGTGAAAACATTCTCCATTAAAAGGAAACATAGGTTGCATCTAGTTGTGGCCATGTTGAATAAAGCTATATTAATATCCCTGACAGTTTCACACAAAGACACATTGTTTTTTATATCAACTAGTAGCACATATAGTAAGCGTGTGCTTAGTCATATAAGAACACAATAAGTTCTCTTTAAACCTGGTTGTATGATTTTATATTCCTCCCAGCAATGCACAAAGGTTCTTTTATCTCTTCATACCCTCTGTCAATGGTTCATTATTGGGCTCCTGTGTGCATTTCTACTGGGCTGGAGTTACATTTCCACTCTCATGCATTTAAATTATCCAATATTTTCTGATCATTATAAGTTGGTATTTTTCAAAAGGAGTGAAAACTACTTGTAAGTGTCCAAATTGATTCATTTGGGTGAGGGTTCTCCACCATAGATTAAGTGTTATCCCTAAGTAAAGAAGTATCTTGTTAATTCTATCCATGTTTGTTTTAAAAGTTATATAATAAAGAAGTTAGAAGATACATACTTATGAAAATATATGCGGGTTATTGCTTAGTTCAGCTTGATCATCAATGCAGGAACTGAGTTTAAGTCCAAAGCTAGGCATCTTAGCTTCTTTACTCAGTCAGAGGGTGGCTAGAGAACTTCAAGATGTTTGCCTTTCAAAACCCTTAGAATCTCATAGTGTAGTCACTATTTTGACTGCCCTTCTTCATCTAGTCCCCTCCCCAAAATCCCAAGTACTTAATATTCTGTAAATTTACATATGGGTAAATTTAAGAACAGGATTACTCTCACATAAGCCATTCAATTTTTCCAAGTAGTTCTGGTTTTAAAACTTAAAAAAAATAAAAATGGAAAGCCCAGGTCATTTAAAATTATATAAGACATAGGTATTTATATCTTATAGAAACTTGAAGTCTTGACATATCTTCTCCACATTTCCCATAAGACTATATCTGTGGCTCACTTAAATGTCCAACCCAGAAAATACAGAGAATTTTATTCCATTGCTGAGATAAAACAACTTATAAAGAAAAATGAGGTAGGGAAGAAACAAAAAAACAGTAGAATGAGTACAAAACAATCAGATTTTTTGTCTACCATCCAATGCCCCCATTTGCAAGCATTTCTGCATATTTATGACTTATCTACATTTTAGCTTAACAGAAAATTTCATGCTTATGTAAGACTTGATTTTACGAAAATGAAGAATAGAAGATGACTTTCATCATATTCATTTTCGTAAATTCCCATGGGCTAAAATATAAATGCTTGAATTTTTAACTAGAGTTGTTTCTCAACTTACGTGTATGCCTGTCTACAAACCTGCTTTGTGGCTTTCAAATTTAAGAGAAATGTCTCACTATGTGTAATATGTGGTGCCATGGAACCTTGAAAGTAATATGTGCCTTTCCTTTAGGAGTCAGTTTACCTTACTCAGAGTTTCTTTATAGCCAGTGATATTCATACAGACTGGGTAAAATTACTCAGAATAATAAACTACAATCTTAGAATTGAAGGCACATGACCAGTTACTAATAGATCTTTCCCTTGATTGATGAGGCAAACAATACTCAAGGATTAACCACAGTTTAATCTTAGCATTACATATCCTGAGACAGATGTACTGAATTATCATTCTAAGTCATTGAACTTAAGACTGGCATCATATCAGCAGTCACATGACCATCTATTGTATCAACATGTATTAGAACAGGCTTAAAAAATTACAACTAGAAACATGTGCACATCTTTAACTATTACCAAACATGTGACAACTCCCCAGTTCATTCTCCCTAATTGTAAATATATAATATAATATTTTATAAATATTTTGTTGGAAATGATTGCAGCAGGGACAGAAAGAGATAAGCAGAGATGAAATAAAAAATAGTTGCCAACTGAATATATTTCAGAAGTTATTCATATTAGAGTACTGGAGGTACTTACAAGGTGCTTACACAAAGGATGTATTGGGAATTAAGAAAGGATTCCATTTTTATTTCTTCATACATGTGAATGAAGCAAGAAGACAGTATGAATAATATTTAAAATTGTAATAATAATATTCCGTATACTGACTATCACAGCAAGATTGTTGATACTAAGTGCAAGCTCTTGTGTCAGCAAAGGATATCTCATTTCTGAAGGTGGATGGTGAATTTAAATTATGTAAAAATCATGGTTTGGATTATTTCTATAAACAAATACACAGCAGACATTTTCATATGTAACTAGGTAGAAATCCTAATAGTGAAATTAGTACAATGTCTTTTAAAGTAAGAATATATTTCTGTTCTCTAACATTCTTTACTTGCATGAACTCTAATAAAAGGGGTAAGCATCTCTAAAGAGTACTGAGGGTCAACTGCAATACATATGAAGAACATGTTTAGAAATAAAATTTTTTACATATGTCCGTGGGACACAGCCAGTCCGCAGAAACCCCCAACCAAATCTACAGATGTCATAAAGACCACTGTGAGTTAATTAAGAGAAATAATGTTTCTTTCCAAAGTAAACTATTTCTTAGATTGTTCTCTCTATCAAATGGAAATGCAAAATTATTTAAAATCTTTCTGGGATTCCTGAATTGTGAATGAGTGGGTTCCAATCCTTGTGCCTTCTCTTGGGGATCTTTTTCTTCTCTTGGCTTGTCTTGTCCAACTTTGATGTGATGGCTTTGTTGTGTCCTATATTTTATTTTATTGTATTTTGTTAAATGACTTTACTTTTTTTTCATTACAATAGAATTTTTTGTCATCTGAGGAGTGGCATCTGTTAAGTGTTGAGAAAAACGAGAATAACTTGAGGAATCATAAGATAAAAATAGATAGAAATGTGATTGTGACACCATTTCCTCCAAAGTTAAAATATTTTATTTAAATAAAAACCTTTCATTTTAGAACTTCCATGATAATGATAAATTACAGGTGGTAACTATATTAAAAATGTATCAAAGAGTTTTATTTTGCTATTTTCTGTAATGAGAATAGAAAGGTTAATTCAATTTCAAAAACCTAAAACATGAAACATCTTACTGAAAAATATATGCAATTTCAAACATCAGAAAAATTAATTTTGAAAGTCTATAGCATATAGACAGAGTAATATTCCAAAAAAATCTTTGTGATGTTTGAATTTTATTTTTATTATAAATGCTTTTGTTAAGCAGGTGCACTTTGAAAGACACGTCAGTATTGTATCGTGTAGATGCAAAAATTAAATGTGATTATCAACTAGAAAAGTAGAATTATATTTCATATATGATGTTATATATGAATGAGAGATAAAAGAAGGAAAACATCATTTTTAATTGAGGAAATTCCATATAAAATATGACAACTATAAAGAACATGAATTCTGGAATCTTTAATGACAAAATTGATTAATTTATGTTTTCATATATATGATCACATGTATTAGTTTAATAAATGATATTAAAACAGGTAATTAATGAGAACTATGGGTTTAGGTGCCACTTTTAAATAGTTTTATAATTTGCATATTTTCACATGAGATCTTTATAAAGTCTGTGATGTCAGAACAAACTTAAGATCATTGAGTATAAGTTGAACTGAGAATTTCACTTCTTATCACATCATGTCTTGACAAAAAATTAAATAAATGTGATAATTTTGGTTTTCCTGAAAAATTTTCTTATTTCTAATTTTAAATGTATAAAATATACATATGTAATAAATTATATCTATTTAATTAACAGGTGTTTTAATAGTCAATTTTTATCATTTTAATTAATGTGGTACTAAGAATTGAACTCTAGGATTAACATATTTCCTCTCCCCTCGAGCTATAAAATCAACAGTGTGTCATTTAATTCAACTTGTTCATATAGATACATAACATATAGATAGTTAAGCCCCTTCAAGAATGTATAAAGTGAAATTGATGTAAGTTGTTATTTTAATATTGAATCATGTACCCTCAAGGTAATTATACTCTCCAGATAAAATTTAGAAATTGTTTAGAATATCAAAATTGATATTAGAATAGTCCCTTATTTATATTTAAAATCATTAAGAATACAAAATAAACTAAGACTTTATTAACCCTCCAGTTATATACATCAGGAATAGAAGTTCACATGCTAGACTGAGTAGGAGACTCCACTTGCCTCCAGGGTACACAAAGAGTGCACGAAACCACTAACTATGCTTATCATAAACTCACAACAACACAGAGTCATCAGAAATTATCATACTGTCTGACAGTTTATGACCCGAAATGTAAAATATAAATGCCAGAGGATGTTGGTTTAAAATAGTAAAAAGAAGAGTCCACAAAAAAGAAATATGCTCTAGAGACTTCACAGAAAGATCTGCAGTTGTAGACAACAAGGAACTAAACCATTATATTTGTTTGATTCAATATTTGAGGAATCAAAAGACTGATTGCACAACACACTGCCCTTGTTCCTAACAAATCAGAGCAGTTGGCTAATGGCACCAAGGAAAAGAAGTAGAGAATTATTCTCTCACTAATACTAAAACAACAAAATATTCCAGTAGTATCTCTGAATGACCAAAGAGAATCATGAGACAAGAAGAGGCTGAAGAAAACAGATCTTTTAAGTATCCTAACTACCGTTGCTACAATAGATAAAGTTGGAATAAATGCTGGAAAGGAGGGATGGAGAGATGGCTCAGCATTTGTCAACACTTGCTATTCTTAAAAATGACCAGGCTCAGTTCCTAGCATCCATATGGTAGTTCACAACCACCTTTAACTCCAGTTGCTGGTGACTTGATCTTCTCAGGAATAGAATGCTTATGGTACACATGATATATGTAGGCAAAACACTGCATATACATGAAATAAATATAAAATATTAGTATTTTTAAAGTTGTTGAAAACTGAAAAATATGATATCTAAATAAATATACTTAATATTGGTATATATGAAATTGTGGTACAAACATAAGTTGAAAGTAATGATAAAAAGTGATGGGTGAATAGTTACCTTGTTCATGTGATCAAATATCTGAGACAAAGTGACTTGAGGTAATGAGTTTGTTTTAGCTTACAGTGTAGGGAATACTGCACATCATGATGTCAAAGGCATAGGCAGTAGGAGCTTGAATAACTGGACACATTTCATTCACAGTAAGGGAACATCAAAAGCGGAGAGGAAGTAAGACTGTGCTGTCAAACCCCAATGCCATCTTCAAATGACTCACATTCTCCACCAAAGCAGGCTCTGCCTTCTAAAGTTCTACAACCTGCTAAAGTAGTGTTACCACCTGGGAACCAATCAGTTGAACAGGTAAACCTTGGAGGACATTTTAAATAAAAAACCATAACAATGGAGAAAGATAAAATTTAATATTCTGAGGGAATTCTGTAAGGAAATAAAAATAACCATCGGTTAGTAGGTACATATGCAATAAATCATCTGGCAGACATGTGATAGGTTGGACTTTGTTCATTGAAGGCCAAATACAAACACAAATGAGGTAAAAATAAGACTATGGCACTCACATGAGCATGAAAAGGAGTATCTCTGAGAAGGAAAATCATTCCAAAGCCATCATTGCAAGACCCAAATAAAACAGTGGGAAAAAAGCAAGAATAAGAGAAAGTTTTACAAAGGTTTCTTTCTCACAAAATCAACAAGTGAGAAAAACACATTTCCACAGGAAAAGTAACCTGTGCAAGCAGTGAGGTAGTGATGTATGATTTTTTTCCAGACAAGAGAATACTTCCTTTCTCCTGACACATTGTCGTCTGATTCAATATCCTGGGACATCCAAAGACTTGTTTAATATTCAGCAGGTCTCCACTATTAATTTACAGCCACAAAACCTTTGCCAAAGATCTTTGTCCATCGTTATGAAAATGTTTTCTAGGCCAAATACTGGCTTCAAAGTCACTGTCAAAATATTGTTCCTGAAGGGCATATAGTCTGCTAGAAATATTTCCTAATATAGGCATTTTAAGCTTTATTATTTTAGATCACATATCTTATAGAAGAAATCTACTATAAAAATGGTCATCTAAAACTTCATATAACAGTAACATATAGACATGGTATGATTTTGTGCAATTTTTTTTTTACTAATTTGTAAAACAAATTCTAGAAAAAGTATGGATCATACTTAGGGAAAAGTTTCAATATAAATAGTTTTCAGGATGAATGGATGTAGAGATAGATGGTTAAAAATATATTGGGATTCATGGTTGGGTGGGTAAATGCCTGGATGGATAGAAGAAAGGATAGATAAATAAGTGGCTGAATGAATAGCTAGGTGGATGGATGGACAAACAGATAAATGATACATTATATCATAATAATATCACATAGCTATTTGCTTGTGGGTATGCTTGAAGTTTAGTGATATATAGAGAAAAACTAACCTAGTACATTGTGTTCTACAGGCTTCCCTGTCTTACCTCCTGCTCATTCTTCCTTTTGGATGAAGAAGTGGGATTTGTTGGGGATGGTGTCAGAAGATCCCTTGGTACCTGGTAGACTCTGATTCAGAATGTTCTTTGAAGTGCCAGAGCTCTTGGTGGGTGTCATCATAAATATCTTCAGTGACCTCTTGACTAGCCTAGTGATCTCAGTGACTCTATGCACACTTCTTTCTCTCCAGTGTCTTCAGCATTCATTATATGGAAGAAGACTATCTTCGTAGAGTGAAATATGCCTTCACTTCCAATTAAGACCAACAGCAAATAACATAAAAAAGACAGAGGCATTTGGTATACCCCAAAATGACATGTCCCTTACAAAGTGCAAAGACTTCCAAGGAAGGTCCAGATATCAGTAGTCACCTGGAAAAGGTGGAGAAGTAGATTATGTGAAAGTCCATTTATTCTTTATGTCCCACCTACATAATACTTTCCTGCAGATATAATAATAGTACAGGAAAATATTTCTGATATTAATAGTGATAAAGCTATTCATACAATAGTATGAGTAAAAATTGAACTCCTATAGGAAAATATGTTTGATATATTTATTAACCCAAAAATTTGTGGATATATGGATATTTATACCACCATGCTGATTTCCACAATCTAGTGTCATAATTATATAAATATATTTTTTTTTAGTTTCAATGAAATTTTATGAGGATATTGACATTGCAAAGAAATTCCTTTGAAACCAGTTTCCAAAATATCCAACCAAGTCACAGAGGTAGTTAAACTATGTAGAGAGTTGGAATGTTCTGGATCCATTGCCAAATGACCTTGGACTAATTCTAGTCCCATTGACAGCTCTTCATTGTTCTCATCTCTATTTGACCTAACAAGGTTGTGACTACGGCATGATATCTTTGGGTTATATTAACAGACTGCAAGCTTCCAAAACCCAAAGGCTAAAGAATGTTGTCAAATGTCATCTCAAATGTATAGCAGTGGTTTCCCTACTTCCCTGTAAAATGACTGATATCCCTATCAGTGCATTTAAAATGCATTTTGATTACACCTTTCTTTTATGTTGTAAATAAAAGAACTTCATGAAACATTGGAATATGATATTTGGACTAACCCAAGAATGTGTTTCCAAGCCATGTTCACTTACACATAACTTTGTAGGTGGAAGTTTTCCTGTCCCATTTGCCTGCTTCCAAATTACCAGCAGCTACTTCCCAAATAACTTACTCAGAGACTTAATATAAATTATAAGTGCTCAGCCAATATCTCAGGCTTGTTACTACCTAACTCTTACATTTAAATTAACCTATATTTCTTATACATGCTTTGCCACATGACTCATGGCTTGTTACCTCATTTTCTACATGTCCTGCTTCTTCAGTGGGTGGCTGGCATTCTCTTCTGATTTCAGCCTTTTTCTTCCCATCATTCTCCTAGTTTGGTTGTCCTGCCTATAATTTCTGCCTGTCTATTAGCCAATCAGCTTTTTATTAAACTTATCTGAATAACAAATTATCACAGTGTAAAAGGATTATTCTACAGCATTTCCCCTTTTGTCTATTTAAAAAGGAAACTTTTAACTTTACCATAGTAAGATTATATACAACAAAACAACTATTAAGTAATAATTACAGTTACAATATCCAGCCATCTGCATTTGTCAAAATTAGGGGAAATATTTTATTATTTAAGTTACTGTTTCAAGTGTAAAGTTTTGTAGCTAATTTATTTTTATCATAACTAAGAAAAACTTGAGCTGTTACTATCTAGTCTTCAATACCATCAAAGACCCCAGAAAGATGAAATGTTACCAAATGACAGGGACATCTGGATTCCTAGACAGTCACCCTAGGTTCTTCTGTAAAATTGGGGCATCCATCTTTGGCCCACAGGCAATAGTATTTCTGACAGACTTCTGAGAAATAGGGAATTTTGAAGGATTGTCCTACTTTGTCTTAGCAAAGTTTGGTAGTGACTTTCTTTTGCATCCTGCTGGTCCAGTTTGGATAGTAAATGTTACCAATTGAGGCAAGGGCAGTTTCTTTGCCCAAGAGGCTAGCTTTTGCCATGAAAAAAAGCAAACTCCATATAGAGTTTCCTCGATGTCCATTATCATTTATGAAGTAAATTGGAGAAAACATGTCTCACTGTCATGAAAAGCTTTGGGTTATTAAACATATTAAATGTCATATTCTCTTGGTCTTTGAAGTGTTTGAAGACCATCTATCTTTCTAAATATATCGGTGTTAACATTGAAAACATACCTAACATGTTTATAAGTTTGACTATTATAGATAACTATTAATCTGAATTTCTTATTTACATATTAGATTTTGTAATGAGCTAATAAGCACAATAAGGCAAACAAAAGTAGAAATATAGACTGTGCATTGTACACTAGTTGGCTAAAGATTATTTTTGTTATGTGTTTGAGCAGGTAAAATACACATCATGTGTCTTGAAGTTCTTCTAGGTTTATTTCTTTATATTTGTAGTCAGGATTTCAGGGGGCCTTCCATGATAAGACCTGATTTTTTTAACTTTGAATGAATCCACAGACTTTTATTTTCGTTGAAAATAAAAGCAGAACTTCTTTCCCAAAGTAACATATCTTTTGACTTTCATTTTGAAGTCAAGACATTTTAAAAATACATATGTTGGTTTAATCCAGCAGAATTTACATTCAAATGTCTATTAGCAGCTATTGATTCTTCCTCTGCAGTCAAAAATTTTAAAAACAAATAATTACATATAATATCCAGACTCTGTATATTTTTCATCTTTATGCAGCTTATTATGATTTTTATTACTATATTCCTTTTTTGAGGACTTTATTATTAAATTATTTGTTAATCTATAACTGTCTCTGCCCTTTCTCTTTTCTCTCCCAAGCTTATGTATATTTTTAAACACACTGTAACCCATTTAGAGGTTTATTTTTCATCTAAATCTGTCTTTACTGTGTATCTGAAATCTTTTTCTGTCTGCATCAGCAAAACTCCAAACCTGCCATGCAGTCTGCGGGCAAAGCTTGCACTGGTAGCTTAAGCGCACAGGTAGCACCTGAGACGTGCCTCTCTGTACCACCATCATGTGACACACTGCAGGACCCTGCCATGTGACTTAGCTCATGACAAAGTGGCAGCTGCCAGGAGATGTCTCCAGTACTGTGGCTGGCATGAGGGACACGAGACTAAGAAGTCAAATTTGATTCCATTTTTGTGTATTCAGAACGTTTTATAAGCTTTTTAGGTCTTATGAAGATCTACACTGGATGTTGGGCACCATTTTTAGGTGGAGTTTTGCTGTCCCACCTGCCTGCTCCCAAATAACCAACTCAGAGGCTTAATACTAATTACAAATGCTTGGTCAGTTGCTCAGGTTTATTATTAACTACCTCTTGTATATTACGTTAACCCATATTCCTTATTTATGCTCTGTTTTGCAGCAGTACATTTATTAACTTGGCTTGTTCATCTCTGTGTCTAGCTGGCAACCCCAGACTATGCTTGTTTTCCTCCCAGCATTCTCTCTGTTTCAGGCTGTCTCACTCAATCTCTTTCTGCCCAGCTGTCGGCTAATCAATCAGCTTTTTTATTAACAATGAGAGCAATACATATTTACAATGTACAAAGATTGTTCCACAGCATCCACTCAGAATAAACTCTCTTGTTGACCTGTGAGATGTGTGGACACTTGTATATTCAAATGTGATTTTAAGCTTCTGACATTTATAAATGTCCATTTTGCTTTTCTAGGTTGCAGTATACATAGCCATTGAGTTAATATGCAAAACATGGCAAGGCAAAAATAGATTATGGAATCCTTAATGACAAGTTATTGATTATATGATTTTCTGATCATTAATTCTTCTGGACATCATTTTTAACTCTGTTAAACAGTAGCTAATAATATTTGCCTTTGAGATATTTATTCAACAGCAATAAATGTCTCTATTAAAGTGCCTAGAAAATATCATATAAAGCCTCAGATTTCAGGGGTTTGCCAGTTTTTCATGACACATTTTTATGGCTATTCCAGAACATAAGCACAAAGCAGAAATGGGCTTGTCCCATGTCAGAGACAATATGCCAAGACACATGAATAAAATGAGATTCTGTAAGTGTAGAAGCTGGGAAAAAAAATGAGGATCCAAGAGCTACATAGTGTATTACTTTAGAGGAACAGATAAAGGTGTTTAGCTTAATTAACTCTTCATGAAATAGAAAACCACCAGAGAATTTTAAACACAGCAAGGGTCTAATCTAACACACATTTAACAAGGCTTCTCTGGCTTCTATATGCAAATTAAATTCTTAGCTTAGCAAGTTAGGAAGCTTATAAAGTTGTCTAAGAACTAGAGAAGAAGCTACTGGGGGTAGGAGCATATAAGCTAGAAGACAGGAGATGAAGGAGAAGAAATAGGAGAGATTATCAACAAAAACAAATAATATTTAAATAATAAAGAAACCTAATACATTGACTAAATTTGTCCATGCGTTAGATTTTCATGAACAAAGCACACAGGAGAAATATGTCATACTTGACAATTGAAAAGTACTTTTGAAATACTGGATTCCCATGAACTGAGACAGAGGAATCTGAAGGTTATAGTCTGAAGCTAAAAGTCTTTTGGAGAATATCTTATTTTTTTCAGAATATGCTTATAACTAGAACATGCACAAACACACACACAAACACAGAGAGAGAGAGAGAGAGAGAGAGAGAGAGAGAGAGAGAGAGAGAGAGAAGAGAGAAGAGAGACAGAGACAGAGACAGAGAGAGAGAGAGAGAGAAGGAAATTTCACTCTTTTGAGATCTCAAATATACTGCCAACTCCTTTTGTTTAATATAAATCGGTGTTTGATGATGCCTCAATGCCATACATTTCAAAATTTGACTAAAATGCTTCTTACACCTTCCAAGGGTTCTGAGAATAGCTTTCAGAACATGCACTTTGATTTCTCATGGTCCATACAACAAGACGTGTAAGCTACTCTGATCCCACAATAGTGTCTTGATCCATTCTCAGGTCACAGTAATTTATTTCATTTAAGTGAAAGGCTTTGGTTATTGTTTTTCCTTGATAGTGAGGAAAAAAGATTCTATGCTGGCTGGACTGAGATACCACGAAGAGGGCAAACACAGAAGCAATGTTGCTGTTTTGTTCACTGGGGCAGGCAGGAAAAGATCCTGAGCTCTGACTCTGCAAAGCCACACAGTCACTTCCATCAAGATTGTCACCAGCAGGGACTTTCCATTGAGGTAAAAATGCACTATCTGTTGGCTAGCCTGCCTGTTGGCTAGCCTCAGGACTGAAGGATCTCTCCAGCGTCTTATTTACTGCCTATACTGGTGTTGTTGCACACTTCCTCACTACATACTATGCATATGATTATAAAGCATTCAATGTCAGGTGACACTCTCGAAGGTCAGGGATCACTTTAAAGAATTCTCAATATAAATAGTGGTTCATTCACATGAACAAAAGGGAGAAACCCTGAAAAGAGTAATTCCTTTCCTATCTAAAAGAGAATACTCATGAAAATGAGGTTACCTGATTTAAATGAACTCAAACACATCTTACGTTTGTGTGGATGTTGAGTGTGTGAGTGTCTGTCTACATGAGTGTTTGTGTGTGGAAATGGAGGTCTGAATCTAGTCTGTTGTTCCCTGGAAAAGTTAATTGCATTTTCCCAATTAATACTCCTCTCTGCAGAGGACTCACTGGCTTCTTCTATTACTTTTTGTTTTTCCCCTGCCCCCACCTTTTAGCCCTCTCTTGGGAAATCTTGAAGACCTATTGATTACAAATTTTATTTTTTGTCACAATATGTAAGAATGTGTGGGCCATATAAACAAACCTCAAAAATAAATCCAAAAGCTTAAAATCAAACTAAATTAATACTACAAAAGAATTTTTTTTTAAAGTACAAGAAAATGCCACTAAAAAGTTTCTTTGGTCCTTATTTGGTCATTGGTTTAAGTAAAAAGGAAGGAACTGATATATATGATGTTAATGGTCTTTAAAATTAGCTTATGATTCCTGGGTTTTATAAATTAAATTATTATAGAAAATTGTATAGGTCATATAATATGTCCTGCAAAAATTACATTCATTTTAGGACAAATCACAAGTCCTATAAAGGCATTAGGAATGTTGTGGATCTTCCACATTTTATTATACAAAGTCAATGTCAATATGAAATTTTAGTTTATTCAATATTGAGGTCAAACTTTTCGTGCCTTCTGGTATATTGTGACTTACCAGGAGTAAAGGAAAGTTGTCAACTGCTTTGCAAGAAGTTCAGATTTTAAAATATGCAAAGCTGGGGAATCTCAAGGAAACCTCACTGGGTGTGCTTCTTTCCTTGAAGGAACCCCCCCCCCCCATTTCAGGAATTCAATAGCAGGGCTTCCAGCCTCAGAGCAGGCATTGTGCACATGATACAAGAAAGTATCGGTCCAGAGAGTTGGGCAGGTGATGGTGCTCTGGGCAAAGTTCTTCCTATTATGTACATGGCCCTAAGTTCACTGTTCAGTACCACAGTCAATCAATCAACCCTATAGCCAAGGGAGGAGAACCTAGAGTAAACTTGTGAATCTTCAAGCATGAGCTAAATATGTTCTCCTAATGCAGAGTGCTGGAAAGGAGAGGGCTACATATATAGAACACTGAGCACTGGAAACATTCATGGTGTTTTGTAGATATAGCTAGCTGATCAACCACAGATTTGAGCATAGTCTCCTAACAGCCCTGCTAAGGGCTGAGCTATGATCTTGTGGACAAAGCCTTTATCCTGAATTACTTTCCTCACATACACACTCCTTCATAGTTCAAGTTCCCAAGGTAAATTTTATTTTAATCAGGAGGCTATTTATTATACAGATTTTTGGGACATTTTATAAAAGTTAGGGAGGAAAAAGCAGACTTCTATTTCGACAAAGATCATTCTTTATACAGTGATATTTCTATAAATGTTCTATAAATGAAAATTTAATCAAGTTGTTTTCTAAGTATTTATTGTAATAAATTCTTACATTATAATTATTAAAAACAATTTGTTCAATTCAAATATATTTCCTAATCATTAATTAAATTTTAGACAACAGGATAATGTTAAATTGAGTAATCTTGACTTCCTGGGCAATATCAAAATAGGAAAATGAAACAAAATATTTGACCACTAACACTAGTTTTAATATACTTTTATTTAAAACAAATTATAATTTGAAAAATAAACTTTTGGAGGATTTCATATATTTAATAAATTTATTTAATATATTTAGGATATACAGCAGGATGTTATGAGTTTATGTAAAAAATTGTTACAGCTAAACAAATTAACATATCAATCACTTGTAAAAGTTACTCGTCTCTCAACACTTGGCAAGAGAGAATATATATTAGACAAAAATCTCAAATCCTCAATACTAGCAATTAGTAATTACAACCCTCATGTTTTATGCTTTAATTTTGACTTGTTCATCCTGTAAACTAGACACTCTGCATTCTCATATACAAGCCAATATTATTTAACATTGCCAGTGAAGTGAATTCTGCCATTTGCCACACATGGATGAATCACCATGGCATTACAATAAAAGAAATATTCCATACACCGAGAAAGAAGCATTGTATAACTTCCCATATATGCAGAGTGAAAAAGAAAAGAGTAGTCAAATGTCTAAAATTGAACTTAAAATAATGCTTACCATTGTCGAAATGATTCCATATTTATATCCAGACATGCAGTCAAATATATATGATATATGTGTTCAAACATATAAATACACATATGTATGTTGATCCAATATACTATGTATTTCTTATGTTTCAGTTTATTGGGATGAGAAATGTTATATAACCTAACATACATTAGTATGTTGAGTGTGCTCAAATAGTTAATTATATTTAAGGATAAAATTAAAGGTTTATGAGCAACTCTGGTTCTATGCAATCTAAATGTAATTTTGTGTGTATGATTTTAAATAATGTTTAAAGCTATAAATATTTTATAACATAAAATACTAGAATGTATCCAAAACAAATGTAGAAAAAGTTTAAACAAGAAAAAACTGTTTTCAGATAAATTATGGAGTAAATATTGTTGCATTCAAAACAAGAAAAGTTTCTAAATATTTCACTCCAAAATATTACAGAATAATATACAGAGTAAATAAAAGTTTTGTCTAAGAATTACCATGCTTCCTACTAGACAAAAAAAATTCTTATTTTCTGAGAAAGTCAATTGTTGAACAATTAGTGTTTTAGATTTTCAGTAACATTTTCTTAACAATTATAATCCATTTACCTAACTTTGTTCCTTGAATATGTTTTCCAAAATAAGACTCATTCTTTCTCCATTCAGTTACTTTAGTTGTCTACTAAATATTCTACTACCAATAAGTTTTAACAAACTATGCCTAAGCTACTGAATAGTTCAATAAATGTCTTCAATAAAGCCAAAACTGTTCTAAATACATGTGCATTAAACACCAAGACCAAAGCTTCATGGTCAGCCTAAGGAGGAGGAAGGGCTGGGAACAAAAATGGATCATGATCTCACATACTTAGCAGGTATTTCTCACTCACCTGGTGTTAGGGACCAAGATGTCAGGAACCAAACATGAACCATAGAAAGTACTAGCTAAACCAAAGAACAACTCATAAGTCCCTTCCCAGAGCAGTAAGCAGAGGCCTCCCAAGATAAGAGAACATCCCACAGTCAGGTGCCATGACAACCGAACGTAAAGAGCATTCCAGGGTCAGGTAGCCTAGCAACAGAATATACTGCCCCTGACCAGTGACCTTAGCCGATATCTCGCAGGTGCACTATCTGCCTCACACGTCTTGCACCCCTTCCATGTTCTACACGCCCCTTTTCCCTTTCCCTCCTTCCTGCCCCTTCCCCCCTTATGCTATATAAGCCATGTGGAGAACAATAAAGATTGGCGGCTTGATCAGAATACTGTCTTGCTGCTGTCTCTTTGTGTCGCCCTGTCCTTTCATTCTCTCCCACAGGTGGGTGGCCTCGTTGACACCCCGCTGGCCGGGGCAACCTGGGACTACTTTCTCTGTGGCCAGAACACTCCAGTTGAGACCTTGGACAACTGATCTTAAATGAATGGAACACCCCACCTAAGACTTGAAATATTTCTGGAATGATCTTGCACTCCTAACAGGTTAGAAAGTCTTGAAGATCAAGTATTTACCTTTCAGTTTCATCATCTTCATTAAAAATCTTGGCTACAATCTCTATAATTCATCACTGTGTCAGAAATCTGTATTGGGATTTTGTGATGGATCCAGTTCGACACAGGTTTGGAATACTTAACAGTGATGTTATCTTATGGTGCACCTCTGAAATCTTCCCCTTTCAAATACATAAATATTAAAGTAAAATCAGTAAATAAATACTAACCTGTGAAAAATTTAACCATTTGATTATTTTAATTATTTAAATTGTTATGTACATTTGTGTATATCTGCCAAGGAAGAGTGTCATGAAACACTATCTTTCAAAAACTCCATGTATTGCTGAGGGTAGTAGAACATATCTATGTTCCCAGTCGTTGGGATGTGGGGGAATAAAAACTTGAAAATCAAACGAAACCACACACAAAATCAATTCCTCTACTGAGTCTTTCTTTGTTTTTTTTGGCTTTTTGGTTTTTTTGGTTTTGGGTTTTTTGTTTTTTTTTTTTTTTTTTTTTTTGAGACAGGTTTTCTCTGCATAGCTTTGAATCTGTCCTGGAACTCTATCTGTAGACTCATAGAAATCCACCTGTCTCTGCATGTGCCACCACTGTCCAGCTCTACTTAGTCTTAAGTTAATTCTAGTAGTTCTTATGATTGATATCACAAAGCCTTTATACTTAATGGCCATCTGACTGATAACAGAGAGTGGGGAGAATATTGATCACAGTGCATCTCTGTAACCACATAGAACCATGGAAAATGTTAGAAAATTAGGTCATCAGGGCTATTCTCAAATTTTAACCTTTATGGAGAAAATTTTAACCTAAACTATATTTTGAACTAAGATAAATGAGTAATTTCTCCTCCAAGTCAAAGTTAGGCAAATTATTTATGTTTTGCATATCACACTGTAAAAATACTGAGGCATTAAAAAGTAGCAACATATAGTGAGAAGGACCAACAATAAAACCAGATTTGGAAAAAATAAAAGATGCATAACTTCACCAGCCAAAAAATTATAAATAGATCAGGGAAAATGTAAAGTGATATTGTCACACTGACAACTTATTCTTCATGTTTGAGTAAGTGAGGGGACTAGTGTGATAATAAAAAGAATCCTGATGTGCAATCAGAAATTTAGCAAAATTTAGAAAGAGGACATAAATCTAATTGAGATTGAAAAGAATAAAAGTGATGTTTTAAGGGAAATTATTGAAATTAGAGCTGCCTAAGGCAGGGTTAATATTTTCTATTCACATAAAACAGATCTAGGGTATAAAGGGCAAAATAAAAAGGTTGTCTTAAGTATAATCATCCCATTAATGTCACTGTGCAGCCTTTTTCTTCCCACATTAAGTCTGTAAGAGTAATTAGGAACTTGAAGAATGATATTTAAGACAAAGATTACACCATCTTTTTGCAATATTAAAGTTGTGCCATTGGCCAAGTCCCTTAATAATAACTTTTCTTTCTTTTTAAATTGTCAACCAGAATCAAAACTATGAAGTAAAACCAAGGATAAAAGTATTGTTTTCTATAATTTAGTTATTCAGTGATATTCCAACCTCACACATAGCATAAAAACTTTTAGCTATATTTTACTGAACAGCATTCAATATGAATATGGGATGTCTACTGAAATTAACATATAAATTAAAGGACCATATATATGTGGTTAATGAACAACTCAGAAAACAGCCATTTTCAATAAAACATAGTTGATTAACATATGACTTACTACACATTTCTCTAATTTGCTAGGATATACACAAATTATTTTTAAGTTAATGTAGAAAAAAACTTCACCTTTATTTGTTAAAGCTTTAATCATTTTATCAATGTAGAATTGAAAAGCAATAAACTATACATTATATATATATTGATGCATAAATATGTAGTATATATAAATGAATAATTGTTCTATATTTAAATACATAAAATGGACATTTTTGTAGTTTCCTTCTAAACTACTTACAGTCCCCCACCTATTTATTTACACAGATAATTAAAGCTGAAAATAAATATAATTTAATGTTTTACAAAGAAAGACTCTTCAGGTTGGTCTTTAGGCTAAATGAAACATTAAATGAAATGGCTCAGATTATATTCACAATAGATTATTTTCCCCTTTATTTTCTGCTTTACACAGTTAGCTTCATTCTCAGGCTTGAATTTCTGATCATGTCATGCCAAATAAAGTCATAGCAGGTTCTTGGATCCTGCATGAGATGAAACAGCCTTCAAACCATGTAACTATTAGAATGAGGCGCATAGCCACAAGTAAAGAATTTTCCCTTCAATCACTCAGTCACTAATCCTGGGAGGTGACTGTCCACAGGTGGCAGCTTTGGATAAAAACTTAGGAAACAACAATGCAAGGAGATTATTAAACATTATGGAGCTCAGTCCTTGAAAGGATAAAAAATCAAAAAGTTGCCAAGTTATGGCTTGAGGTGGGTACAATATAATTCATATAGGGTTGATGCAATACCTCTCATATTTTATTGTTACAGTGAATGTTATCTTATTCAATTTAAAGCAACAATAATCCAGCAAGCTCCAACATAGAATCATATCAACACTGTTTGTATCAGTCATAAACCTGTATATGTATTTCAGGTCCCTACAAACCTGCAACAAAGCCTCACTCTCTTGAAGAAAATGGGTCTGGCAGCAAATAACCAAAGGTGTGCTGGTAGCAGTAAATGTCTAAAAATACGGCAAATTTGCAAATGTGTTAAAATTAGAAGATAAAATACAACATCTATTCAAGACTTATATTTACTTTTAACTTTGTATGTATACAGTTGTATATGAGGATATGTACATGTGTGAGTGCAAATGTCTGTTGAACCATAAAGAGACATCAAATTTACTGTAGCTGGAGTTATATAGGTTATGAGCAGCTCCACATTTTTGATGAATACTGAATCCAGGCCTTATTCTAGGACAGTACATACTTTTAGCCCTGATATATCTCTACAGCCCCCTGTCAGGAAGAATAGATTTTGTTTCATTATGAAGGGTATTATTTGCTTTTATGCTGAGACAATTGGACAAGCCTTCTTCAGTCTTTTCACAAATAGCAACAAGAAGGGTTGATATCAATTAGAAGGGCTTTGCCCAAAACAAGTAGCTTAAAATGAAGGTATAAAAGAGAGAAGGGGCATTAATAATGAGCATGATAATAAAGAGTGAAAGAAGGAGACAAAGTTATTCAGATATTTGGATTTCCAGGCATGTTGTTTGTTTGCATTAAAACAAAAAGATGTGGAATAAATGTTATACTCAAAGCAAAATGCAACCTTAGTAAAAAACACTCAATGTGTTAGAATTTGAAAAGTGTCACATACTTACTCATTTAATAGACAATTTTAAAAAATATTTTAGTGACAAATCAATAATTAATTTTTTATAATTTCAAAATTATATGAAAATATATGTAAATCAATGGAACAAAATAGAAGACACAAACACAAGTACCATAATTAAAGCCCTATAATATTAGATAATCCTTCTAAAAATACACACTGGAGAAAAGACAAAATCTTTAACAAATCTTGATGGAAAAACTAGGTGTCTACATGTAGAAGAGTGAAATTTCATCTCTATCCATCATCCATCCAAAAATTAACTCCAAATGTAACAGTCTTCATTGTAAAAATCTCAAACAATTAAGCTGCTACATGAAAACATAGACAGTATTCAACAACCTCTAAGTTTAAGACAGAACTTTGTGTGAATGGGACTCCATTTGCCAAGGAATTAAGGTCAACCATTGACAAATTGTGTGGTGATATTGTATCCCCCAATATATTGTGCACCTTAATAAACTTATCTGAGGTCAGAGAACAGAACAGCCACTAGATAGACATAGAGGTCAGAAAATGGTGACACACGCACCTTTAATCCTTGCATTCTGGAGGCAGAGATCCATCTGGATCTCCGTGAGTTCAAAACCACACTGGAAACAGCCAGGCATGGTGACACATGCCTTTAATTCTAGGAAATGATGGCAGGAAGCAGAAAGGTATATAAGGCATGAGTACCAGTAACTAGAGCCTTTGTTAAGCTTTTAGGCTTTTGAGCAGCAGTTCAGCTGAGATCCATTTGGATGAGGACACAGGTTTCGAGATTGTGGAAACAAGAACAGCTGAGGAATTGGAGAGATGAGGTTAGCTGTGGATGGTTCTGTTTTTCTGATCTTTCAGCATTCACCCCAATACCTGGCCCTGAGGTTTTTGTTTTGTTTTGTTTTTGTTTTTGTTTTGTTTTGTTTTTTGTTTTTTGTTTTTGTTGTTGTTGTTGTTTTATTAATAAGGCCCTTTAAGATTCGTGCTACAAAATGGGACTTCATGAAACTACAAAATATTTTGTGTAGCAAAGAAACAATCTATCAAGTGAAGAAGTGCACAGCACCAGAAACAATTTTTGCCAGATATACACCCGATGGAGGATATTGTGTAAATATATACATCAATAAACCGAGTCAAAAAAAACTTATCCAGTTATTAAAGAAAAAAGGAGGAAAGCCTCTGGATCTGAACAGAGAGTTCTTAAAAGAATGAAAAAAAAAAAAAAAACGGCTAAGAAATATTTCAAAAAAGTGTTCATTAGCCTGAGCAATTGGAGAAATGCAAATTAATCTACACTGAGATTTCATGTTACCCCAGTCAGAGTGGCTAAGATCAACAAAACAACCAATAACAAAAGCTTGAAGGATGTGCTGAAAGGAAAAGATTTATTCACTGCTGGTGGGACTCTCAAGTGGTCCAGCCATGCTAGAAATCAATGTGCAGAATTCTCAAAAAACAGACAAAAATTAGGTTCAATGTATGACCCATGAATAACTCCTTGTCACATGCCAAAAGGACTTGGTATCCTACTCTGCAGACACTCAGTCATATTAATTATCATCCTATTCACAATAGGAATATTCCTATTCACAACAGGAAATAAAACAACCTAAATGCCCTTAAACTTATGAATAGATAATGAAAATTGTAGTACATATACAAAATAAAGTTCTACTAATCCCTAAAATATAGAATAAAATAATAAAATTTCTGGGTAAAGGGTAGAACTAGAAAATATTATACTGAGTGAAATAACTCAGGCCCAGGAATGGCACATGTTTTCCCTCATTTGTGGCCATAGCTCCAAATCTTTAAATGTGAGTGTATAATCTGGAGTAACATAGAAACCAGAAAAGTAAGAAGGGTCCATGGGGGGAGGGGGGAGAAAGGGTTCAAGAGAAGGGAATAGTAAGACATGGGTTCTATAAAACAAAAAAGAAAGAATAGAAAACAAACAAATGAAAATCATAGGGAATCATAGGGTGGGGATGACTTCAGCTGGGAAGGGAGAAAGAGGAAGGAAATGGCTGTTTTTAACAGTCAAGGGGAGTATTATTTTACATTTACTTAAAATATGTGTGTGTGTGTGTGTGTGTGTGTGTGTGTGTGTGTGTGTGTGTGTGTGTGTGTGTGTGTAAGTTCTCAGTGCCAGGATGAGAAGCTTCCTTGGAGCTGTTGTCCAATGAGTCCAAGAGCATCCCAAAACGGTGCAGGCTGCTTTCATGGCCCTGCCCCTCCTTGCAATAGAAGGTAAGGCCCGGTTGCTGAGGATACCACACACTTTGGATACAGGACTTGGAGGAATGGAGTTCGATCTGACATGGAAGCCTTCTCCTTGATGAATACTATGACAAGTTATTTTTATGCAAGATGTCAAGTGAGAAAAGTAACCAATAGTCCTTCCTGACTATAATGCCTTCAAACCACAACATTAACCAGCCCACCAATACATTACCAAAGGTGTAATAATGACACTTGTGTCTTATGTGTAACCACTGTAATTTACTTGGATTTAAGGCCTCCTGTCTTAGGGTTTCTATTGCTGCAATGAAATACCATGACCAAAAGCAAGTTGGGGAAGAAAAGGTTTATTCAACTTAGACATTTCCATTGCTGTTCATCACCAAAGGAAGTCAGGATCATCATTCCCTCTCCCAGCTTTCCTCAGCTGCCTGTAGTCCTTTGTGTAGATTCAAGACTATAACTTTTGACACTTCCTTTTAATGCCTATAGTAATTAACTATACACTGTAAATATGCTTATAGTAATATTTACATTATATTTTTGTGTAGCTGGAGAGTTCTCCAGTCCTGCCTGGCCCACAGTCAGGACAGAGCTCTCTCACCTGCCAGTCCCGCAGCCACTGGGACCCAATCAAACACACAGAGACTTATATTACTTAAACAGTTTGGCCTAATGGCTCAGACTTCTTGCTATCTAGTTCTTCTATCTTAAATTAACCCATTTCTATCAGTCTATAAGTTGCCACGTGACTTGTGGCTTACCAATACCTTACATCTCACTTTTCATGGCAGTGGTTGGCAGCCTCCCTCTGCCTCAGCCTTCTACTTCCCAGAATTCTCTTCTCTGCTTGTCCCGCCTATACTTCCTGCCTGGCTACTGGCCAATCAGTGTTTTATTTATTAACCAATCAGAGCAACACATTTAACATACAGAACATCCAACAGCATTTTTGTAATAGTGGGATTGAAACTTAGGCCTTGTGTATGCTAAGCACAAACTCTACCACTGTGATATATCCCCAGAATTTAACATCACCTTTTTCATTTCCTTTTGTGAATTTTATTTTTGTTCTGTATTTACATCATTTTGCTTCTCCTGTGTCTAGAACTCTGTTTCACAATTTAAATGTTTGAATTATGTTTTGACTTTCACAGCCAAAAGTATTGAATGTTGCCAAAAGTAACCAGAGGAAGTGACAGACATAAGTGGATGCTGGTCTCTGGACTTCTCCGGCTTCCAAAGTTGCTTTTGGTTAAGGCAGAGAGGGAAGGGCATTCTTCCCACCTCACCCAAATCTTCTGTTATTATCTGTGGTTTGTCTGACATGTGGATATGTGAAGATAAATAGTCACTCTAATTTGGAAAGGTCTACTCATGCCATAAAATCAACTCCCCCTTCTACACAGAAACAAGGATTTCAATATTTGTGATTATAACTTTCTACTCAATCCTAGCTGAATAAGAACTGAATTATACATAATGATCAACAGAATAATTACATAGTTATCACAATAATATTAATTATTTTTAAATGATGGATAACTGCATGTTTCTTGTACATCCTGTTTTTCTGTTAAAAGTTTTGCACATGCTAAGTAATGTCATGCAAAGCACATCGTTGTTTACAATTGAACTCATTGACAGCCAGCAACCATGAGCAGCATGTCTTAATGCTATCTCTTTTTTAGAGTCCAGATGCTGAGGTCATGGGTGGGAAGTGACTTTCCCTAGGGCAAATGGACAGTGGCAGAGCAGAGACCTGAACACAAGTCCTCCATTCCGAGGCCAGTGAAATGTAAATCTCTTGGTTCCTGTCACTATAACAGTATATTTGACACAACTAACTCATAAAGACAAAAGTCTGTTTTATTTAGTGGTTTCAGAGGATCCATTGCAATCAGGCCTCAGATGATGTCATATGGATCAGGAGAGAAGCCAATGACCTAGAAGCAGGAGAAAGTAAGGAAGAGTCCATTTTCACTATTATCCTTAATTACAATCACATAATGACTTATCACTAAGCCCATCTCCTTCTAACGTCTCTCTGTAGAGTTACCCTTGGAAACACACTTTAAACAATGAGAGTTTGAGGTACTTCAATCGTACTCAAACCATAAAAGTTGCTTTTCTTTAGACCATTAAATGAGACATGATTTTACTAAAATATTATATTTCAAAGATAATGTTATAGAAATATTCTCTTAAAAATTTTGGAGAAAAGTAGAAAAGATGATGCCAATCATTTTTAAAGCTTATTTTATTGAAAGCTATAAGAAATGCATTACTTTTGAAAAATCTGTCACAGATATTATGTGGTGATATTTCATTTGTGCATCCCAATAAAGCTTATCTTGGGGTCAGAGGAAAAGGCTAGCCACTGTATTAAACATAGAGGTCAGGCAATGGTAGTTCATGCCTTTAATCCTAGCATTAGGAAGGCAGAGGTCCACCTGGATCTATCTGAGTTTAAGGCCACCCTGGGAACAAAGCCAGGCCTGATGGCAGACGCCTTTAGTTCCAGGGATAGTTAACCACAGAGGTCTGGAGGTCTGGACAGACAGATAGGAAGTAATAGAGCTGGGCAGAAAGAGGAAGTGATGGAGCTAGGTGGATAGAGGAAGTAAGATAGCAGGGCACAGAAAAGTATATAGGCGTGAGTGCACAGAAAGTAGCTCTCTCTGGAGGATGAGAATTTCAGTCAAAGGATTCATGGAGTTGATGAGGTGTTAGCTTATGGCTCTGGCTTGTTCTATCCCTCTGATCTTTCAGCTTTTACCCCAAAATCTGGCTTCAGGTTTTTTATTAATAAGACCGTTTAGCAATTCATCTTATAATTTTATACTTTTAAACAAATTAAGATACTTTAAAACTTTAGTAAATATTCTTCTTTTTAAATATATATGAATGTTTCAACAATACTAAAACAATCTGGAAGAAACTACTATATGTCTAATCATTATTTAAAATCATTAATAGAATATTTTAATAACTGTGGGATACAATCCATTATCAACTGCAAATAAAACTATTAAGTGGGATTTTTAATCATATAATTTTGAAAGTTTCTTTGTGATTTCTCATAATAGAAAGTATACTTTTCATACTCAAAGAAGGTATTTATTGATTTATTCCCAAAGTTGTAAGGAAGTTACTTGCTGTTTTTCAATCTTAATCAGAAATTAGTAAAAGAAAAGCATTAATATCAAAAAATATAAAATGCTTTTGATAGCCAATAGATTATCTATTGACTTTGATTGTATAATGCAATCTCAGAATTTCACAGTGGAAGCAAGAGGATCAGGAGTTCAAATTTATTTTCCACTATACAGTGGGTTTGGGGCCAGTCTGAGCTACATGAGGCCCTGTCTCTGCTAGCAGAGAGAGAGAGAGACTAGAGAGAGAGAGAGAGAGAGAGAGAGAGAGAGAGAGAGAGAGAAGACAAGGATTGAAACCATAATATGTAACGTAATGTAGCAGAAATCTTAATAGGTCTAATTAATGAACAAACCTGAGACCAGTTATTGGGGCGAATGCTGGAAGATCAGAGGGACAGAACAAATCACAGCTTCCTCATAGCTTGCTAGATCCTCAGCTGGTCTTGTTTCCTCATACTGCAAGCTTCTGAGTCCTCATCCAAAATGGCTCTCAGCTGAACTACTGCTTGAAAGCCTGAATGCTTAACCAGCCAAATGCTTCTAGTTTCTGGCCTTATATATCTTTCTACTTTCTGCTGTCACTCTCTGGGATTAAAGGCCTTGAACTCAGAGATCCAGAGGTATTTCTGTCTCTGGAATGCTAGGATTAAAGGCGTGTGCTACCACTGCCTATCCTCATGTTTAATATTGTGGCCATCCTGTTCTCTGACCCCAGATAAGTTTATTCGCCTGCACAATATTTTGGGAAACACAATACCACCACATAACTTAGCATCTTTCAGGTTGATCGTCAGTTGTATAAACTTTGATAAATATTATTTTGGGGTGTGTTCTTCAGTGCCCTGGTTACCAATTTAAAATATCAAAGACTGGCCCATAATATATCATAAAGATAATTAATCCTTGTTACAATTTTTCAGAATTGTCAACTGTCTTTTGAGTTTGTGTATCTAAATCTTACCGAAATCATTGGCTGACAGGTAAGCCTTACAAAAGTTCTATTTATTTTAGAAATGCAGCCTTCCATACTATATAACAACTTTACTCTAGAAAGCAGAGTTCTAATTCTGGAATTTGTAAGTATCCATGATTTACAAAACTCAGTCTTTCCACATAATAACTTCTGAAGCATATTGACTATAAACACATTTTTCTTCTTATTTTATCTGCCTATAAGTGTTTATTTGAGATCATTCAATATTTAACTAGTAGTTGTTCACTTAAGTTCCAGAGGGAAAGCAAAATATGAGTTAAAGAATCTAATTTCATCTATGTTCTTTCAATAACTTCACATGCTAAGGTAAAGAAAGCTTAATCCCCCTAAGCCTAAACTTCCATATAGTAGAACAGATGTTGGTGAGTTCATCAATGTACAATTCTCACTTTAAAGCTCTGGGCTTGGAGGATGGCTGAGCAGTTAAAAGCACAAACTGTTCTTACAGGGGACCTAAGTTTGGTTCACAGCAAGCAAGTCAAAAGTTTCACAGCTGTTTGTAACTCTAGCTCCAGGGCATCTGATAACCCTTTCAAGATGCCACCAACACCTGTATTCACATACTCAATATCAAATCTCTCACAAATAATTAAAAAGAAATAAATCTTTAAGATTACTATTATACTTTGTAGAATACAGAGTTATACTAAGTTATAGTATAATAAAACTTCAGGAATCCAGTCCAGAACCTATTCTCCAATGAAAGTTGATGGTAAATATAAAACTATCAGGAAAGCAGAAGTTCAGGAAGTAAGTGGAATAAAAATTTGAATAAAAGCAAAAAGCAAGTGAGATAGTTGGACAGACAGGTTAGAAGGAGACACTGATAGCTACACTATAATTTGCTGAGGTCAAAATGTGCCAAGTAGTCTTTGTTTTACAATTTGCATTGTTGTTGAAGATTCAATTTTCCTATTGTTCCAAGTTTCTATTCTATAAAATGGTGATAATGCGCCTCATCAAGTCGGTTCAAAAATAAAATTATGTATGTGAAACAGTTAGCCTGATTCTGAACTACATATCTTTATTGCTTTCAAATCCATCAATTCCCTTTCTATCCTTTAGAATTCTTTTTTAAACCAAAATTGAGGAATAAATTGTCACTCAAGGAAAATATTTAAAGGCTAATTAATGTTCATTGCAATATATTTCTGAGCAACCAATTAAACGCTGCATAAAATCAAGCAGAGAGTGCTGAGCTCTTGGAACTCAGCATCCTCTCCCCTGGACAGCAGCCACAGCTGGTATCCACAGTGAAATCCCCAGTTCCTGAGCAATTAGATTACATAAATTATCTATGCACGTGCCAGAGAGTCTGTAAAATGTGCGTTTTAATGAGGCATATAAGGCGTGTGCACTATCATAGTGAGCATTAGCAGGGTAATTCATATTTAAACACCGTGCTTTTGATTTTTTAATCAGGAAAACTCTTGTCTTTAGTTTCACACAGTCATTTTTCTGCATGTCTCTGCTTGCTGAGAATTTTCATGAGCTCTTTCATGAGCTGTAAAAGTAAAAGTTCATTTCATTTAATTTAGCGTTTCTGGTGTGTGGTCTCATGACCACCTGCATCACAATGATTCGGGGTTCTTGTTGATAATGCTGCATTGTCAGTCTCAGGGAGTCATAAAATGATATTCTCAGGGAGGTGAGCATCAAAAACCGGAGATTTTAAACAAACCCCTGAAGTGTGTCCCATGTAGAATCATTTCATACTTTCAATGCGCTACAGTGAGAGAGACAATAAACCAAGAATCCCAAGGCCCTTGCAACTGAGCAAGATGATTGTTTAAATGTGAGCAGGGTGAGTGCATGTGGCCACATGAAGCAGCACTCCTTAGAGATGAAACATTGAGCTTCCACAGTGACAGCTAGAAGTCATACACGTGTGAAAGTCAATTTGAGTGGATTTTTCATTTACAAGGAGGCCTGGGTGAAATAGAAGATTGTGTTACAAAGAAGTATTTAACTGTTGTAGTAGGTTAGTATATCCTACATAAATATTTGAGATTATTCCAAACTATTGAAAGATGAGGGAGTCAGTGAGAAACATTTATCTTTACACTATATGTTGGATGTTCTATGTCCTCCTGAATATCCTAGACACTCATCTGAAGCAAGAGAAGAAATCCATCTTTTAAAATCAACATCACATCATTCAGAATGATTTTATGGGAGAAATGGTGCAATGAAGAGAAAAGGAATAAGGCCTTTTTAGAAGCTGATTAAAACACCACTGTTTTAGTGCAGACCATCTGATATTGGATGACTTTCCATGGGACAGACTTTATATTGCCCTCAGCGTTCCTTAATTGACTACAGTTCTTTGTGAAAGTTTAAATGATGGAATTGGTAGCATATCCTCCATGAAATCCTTGAGCATATTTTAAACTTAAAATTACCTTGTGTGTGTGTGTGTGTGTGTGTGTGTGTGTGTGTGTGTGTGTGTGTATGTATCGTTAATACACATCTCCCAGGGTTTCATTTTATTAAAAGATAATTACATTCTCTTGGCTCCTCTGGAAATACACCCCCTCTCTTTATCTTTCACACACACACACACACACACACACACACACACACACACACACTGCACTCTGAAAATAATATAATACTTGATTGGATACATGACGTCAAGAGGTGGTGGCTCAAACGCCATAGAGGAGCCTAGAAATAGTGATTAGTTTTAAGGAAGAGTATAAGGAAGCCTAGTGACTCCTGGCAAGACACTGCAGAAATGGCACTTCAAATGGCAATGCTTTGCTGTTTTTATTTTGTATAGAAGATAATAGTTTCTGGAATACTAACACTAACCCTTGGTCATTTAGAGGCCAACATGAATTCAGAAATAAAAAAACATGCTGTCTGAATGGGAAAACCAAGAGAACATGTGTTGGTGGACCATCTTTGGGCCCATGATGACTAGGGAGAATTAAAAATCTAACTAGGAAATTTTAAATTTACAATACACCCACGGATTTCATGGAGCATATGTTAGCAACCACATCTGTAGCTCTACTCAGATCCAGGAATTTTTATTAATGGCATTTGCTTAACCTCTTAAACTAGAAAGCAACTTCTTTCAATTCCCTCCTTCTTTATACCGGCTATGTGAAGAAGATAATTTCCAAACATAAAGTGGTTTGAGGGTTGAGGCATTACTATGAGCATGATACTTCACCTTAGATTTAGAATTCACTCATTAAATTGGTCAAAAAATAAAAGTCTGTGAATTATGAATCTGTAAGAAAAGTGCCTTAAACTTGTGGTGATAGTGTGTCCCCCAATATATTGTACACCCTAATAAACTTATCTGGGGTCAGAGAACAGAACAGCTACTAGATAGACATAGAGGCCAGAAAATAGTGGCACACACGCCTTTAATCCCAGCATTCTGGAGGCAGAGATCCATCAAGATCTCTGTGAGTTCAAAGCCACACTGGAAACAGCCAGGCATGGTGACACATGCCTTTAATCCCAGGAAGTGATGGCAGGAAGCAGAAAGGTATATAAGGTGTAAGGACCAGGAACTAGAGCATTTGTTAAGCTTTTAGGTTTTTGAGCAGCAGTTCAGCTGAGATCCATTCAGATAAGGACACAGAGGCTTCCAGATTGAGGAAATGAGATCAGCTGAGGAATTGTTGAGGTGAGGTTAGCTGTAACTGGTTCTGTTTCTCTGATCTTTCAGCATTCACCCAAATATCTGACTCCAAGTTTGTTTTTATTAATAAGACCTTTTAAGATTCATGCTACATAAATTGTAAAATACACATTGTATATCCACTACATTTTCATTAGTGTATAAAAATGAGTTGTAGGCTGCTCAGCTTTAATGATGCTCATGCCAGAGGATTTCTCCTTATTGAATACATACCCATCATTGCAACAGATTATACCCTAAGAGACTTTTATCAGGCCTGTCTCTAAATGTAGGATCCCAGAGAGAACCTTAGGTTAGGTTGTGCTCAGGAAAGATATAAGAAATAAGACTTGGGCCAGTGATGTCTAGGAACACAAACTATAAAATAATTTAACCTCAGCTGTAGTAAAGCCACAACTGATAACAAGGAGTCAAATTAAATGATTCAGGATATTAAAAATTTAAATAATCAGTTCATGCTCACTTTTCAATAAAATATCCCCTATATTTTAAATAAATATCCAGCATATACAGGTTATTTTCAGGATACACAACAACAGGATATATATATCCAAAGCGCTTCAGGACTAAGGGGTAAGGTGAGTGATCCGAGTACAACATCTGAAAACTTTTCATAGATATTCTGCCAAGTCTCTGCTTGTACTTTGTTTGCTTGACTTTGTTTTCAGGACTGAAGATCAAATCCAGGATACCTTAGTGCTATGCTACACACCAAGCCCAGTACTTAATGTTTTTTTAGTAAACATACTTCAAAATATATTAGTCAAGATACAGCAAAGTATGGCATTGTAAAAAATAATGAAACTGTCAGTAAATTATGAAGACAGACTTGTTTTTCATGCACACTGTCCCTTGTAAGTTGATGGTTCTCTTGGTAAAAGCTTCAGATTAAGTGAGCTGATCGTATAGTTTTCCACCATGTTAAGATTGCTCCCCCATTCATTGTAACAAGGGATGAGTCTGAATTTAATGCACATCATTTTTTCCCCACAAACTCCTGGCTTGAACTACTCTCAAGACCCTACAAATGTATGAATGACTTAGCAAATGCAATGCCTTAATACTGCAACTGGACTAAACATTTCTTCACTGCTTTCACAATGCCAGAAAGAAGTAAGCTGGCTGCTGGAGAGGAAAAGCTTTCAATGATCTGACTCAGTTGTTCAGCCTGCAAACTACAATAACAACCTTCATGGAAATATAACCTCATTGGTGCAATAGTGGCATTAGTATTTGAAGAACAACCAACTGCATTCTCTCTAGATTTGAGGGAACCTGATCAAGTCCCATTTTGCTAAAGACACATGGGTAAATAGTAACCTACTCTTGTCTTAGTAAATGTACTGCCTTAGTCTGCTTTCTATTACTGTGATTTAAAAAAAAAAGAAAAGAAAAGAAATGAGGAAGAAGGGGCTAATTTCAAATTAAAGCTTATACTCCACAAAGAAGACAACTCATGGCAAGAACTAAAGGCAGGAATGCAGAAACAGGAACTGAAACAGAGGCCAGGGAGAAACTGTCCTTACTGCTTCGCTTACTTTGCCTTCTTATACAATTCAGGACAACCTGCCCAGGGGTGGCACTGCCCACACAGCATTAGGCCCTCCCACATCTTTTATTAATCAAGAAAATTCCCCTCAGGCATGCCACCAGGACAATCTAACAGAGATTCCCTCATTTCAGGTAGCTCTAGTTTGTATTGGGTAGCAAAAACTAAACAGCACAATTCCCCATGTTCCAGTAAATAAGTTATGTTCCTGCATACAAACATGATTAAATTCAGGCTTACACATGCAGGAAAACATCCAAGTAGGATGATGGTTAGTTGGGAAGAAAAATGTTACCAGTGATAGAGGATGGGAAAGATAAGAGAAGGTACAGAGGATGAATTTGACTATAACTGGCAGTCTACATGCATGAAATTGTCAAATCAGAATAATCATAATAAATGTAAAGAAAGGAGACAGAAGAAAGGAAAGAAGGAAGGAAGGGAGGGAGGGAGTACAAAAGGAAGGAAGGAAGTGAGAAAGGAAGGAAGGAAGGAAGGAAGGAAGGATGGAGGGAGTACAAAGGAAGGAAGGAAGGAAAGGAAGGAAGGAAGGAAGGAAGGAAGAAAAGAAGGAAGGAAAAAAGAAAGAAACTTCAAGTTATGGTTTTTCCCTGACAAAAACAAAACATCAATAGTAATTTCTTTCTTTCTCTTCAAAATTTTTTTTACTTATTTATAATTGCTCTCACATAGCAGATGTAATAGCATATTATTATTCTATGAATTGCATAAGTACTTATTATAAATGACATCAATACCCTTGCCTGTCACTATTCACCCTTTTCTGGCTACTACAGAGCAAATGGTGTTGATAAGCTTTTGTTGATCAAATATTAGTTGAGAGTGTTGACAGGGAAAACAATCTGCTATTTCTTCCACAACTGGAATTCTTCTGAGATGTCCAAAAGGAATCTAACTTACCATCATGTCATATGGAAAATATATTTCAGAGCAGGGAGAAGCCATTTATTATCCAAAAACTATCTGTCAGGCTCTCATGTATTTTCAATTCTGTGAAGTTGAAAGTGTTAGTATTCAGAATGGTAAGATGCTCTCCAATATTTATTTTCTTGGGTAAATTTTTTTTGTTGAAGATTTTATTTCTTGAATTCTGACCCCTCTTCCAGCTTTCAGCTAGATAAAGAGTGGCATTGGTCTTTGGGGATACACTGCATGGCATTTTGCTGTAATAACATTCTACAAAATGCTGGACTCTGAAATCTGTGAATGCATCTGAAAACAGATGCTTAAAGTCAAAGTTTCCTGCAGTATAGGCCTCGTCTTGAGAAACAGAAACAGATTCCTACAAAAATAGTGAGAAGGTATTTAAGAAGAAACTATGGTAGCAGGAACTTATGTGTGACATGATAAAGAATTCAAACACAGTAAACAGATATCGCATGTGATCACCGGTTATCTTTGACCATGTGTGTGAGGGCACCTCTCAGCCACAAATTCTCCCACTCCTGCTCTACCTGACTGTACTAAACTTCTGAGTGTTGGGGAAAATACATTAAAGCTCTTTGGAGAAAGACATCAGACCTCCCTTGCTGTGGAATAATCCTTCTGTACGCTTTGTGGATATACGTTATTATTATTGGTTGAATTTTTAAAAAGCTGACTGGCCAATAGCTGAACAGAATAAAGTTAGGCTGGAAAGCCAAACTGAGAGTGATAGGTTGGGAAAGGGCAGAGTAAGAGGGGTCAACCAGCCAGATGGATAATGAATCGTACACAAATTTGGATAGAGGTAAAATCCACGAGCCTTGGGGCAGCATATAGATTAGTAGAAATGAATTAACTTGTAAGAGCTAGTTAGTAAAAAACACTGGTTATTTGGCAGCAGGTGGTTGGGTCAGACATACTCTGCCTACATTCCCTAAATAGGAGTATTATACACCTGAACAAGTCTAGTATGTCTGTAAGACACAAGGAAGATGCATGAGTAAAATATTAAATTGCACATGACCTCTATCACTGCTGCAAATAATGTTTAGAAATTATATACAGAGTTAATAGGTAAAGAAAACATAGAGATTTTTTACAGAAGATGTAAAGCACTGAGTGCCATAGAAAACCAGATGAGAGTTAAATACACATTCACACTGCTGCACACAGGGCCAAATAATCCATTTGCGAGCAGAGACATATGTGAGACATATCTGACTGAGCATTCCCTACACAGGCAAGATAACACTGCCACAAGAGTCACCCACCAGTACTCAGTTCAGTGTTTAACAGTTCAGGAACAGATAAAAAGGAGGTTGACTTAAAATCTTTTATTATGAAAACTCAAGGAAAAAGAATGGGAGTATTGTTCTAAATTGAAATAGAATTTGGCTTATCTGTGATTTTTATAAACACTTATTAAAGAGAAATCCAAGTAGGAGAAAAGCAAAATAATCCAATGGACTGGCTGATTCATTACTTAACATCAATTCCCACAATCCACCCCAGCCACTCTCTATTCATTTCCCAGTTGGATAACTATGGGAATGATGTGGAGACTCTGCATCATCAACTTTCCCTTATGGAAAATCTAATTATAGCCTTCCTTGAGCATCTCCTTTCCCTGAGGAAAATGGCTGTGTTGGAGTGTTCCATGGCTAAAGAAACATGCCTTCATTTCACTAGCATGCTTGTTTTCTTAAGTGTATATATTTTTAACTCTCTTTTTACTACCAAATCCACTACCCATGAATTTGCAGAGCATCTCTACCTTCACATTCTGAAAAAACAAAAAACAAAAAACAAAAAAACCACAGTGTCTCACCAATAAATGAACTGTTCAGCAAATAAAGTAAATAAAGTAAGTCAATGGCCCACAAACATGAATTTACTGTCTTGTACTTTCAATCTATCATATAAGGCTGTTGACCTGGTATGCTGTCATAATGAATTTCTGAATTCATTTATATCACACAAGCTAGGGAAACCCATTGGGCACCCAAAATAGCATTTCTAGGATGTGGCATATACTTGAATTCAGCAGTAATTATATGATACTCTCATCATCAAGATCCACAGATTTAGGCATTTTAAGTTATAAGCAAAAAAAGAATAAAAAAGGTCTTTCCTTCTTTTTGAACTTACAAACTCTTTGCTTAACAGTGTGTGCTAGGGTTGGGGATTTAGCTCAGTGGTAGAGTGCTTGCCTAGCAAGCACAAGGCCCTGGGTTCGATCTTCAGCTCAAAAAAAAAAAAAAAAAAGAAACAAAAAAACAAAAACAGTTTGTGCTGATCAAGAAATCATAGTTCCCAAGGGAATAATGCCTTCACCAGAAAACACAGAAAGAGCTGTGTTAATCTGTATGTCAAGATGAGTATCTGGGCTTCATTGATGATAAATCAATACACAAGGGAGGATTATTAAAGTTATCTGCAGTTACTAGAGATTCCTCTGTCTGAAATAAATGGAAATTCATTTGCAACTACATAATAATAGTACAACTGGGGTAGACTACTTCTTTTTGTACAATGTTTAGGATGTTTTACCATGACAAAAATGAATAAAAGTTCATAGAGATACAAGATAGTTTAACCCAGAATCATTAGGTATGAATATCCAAGTCACACATCAAACAGAACCATAAATGCTGACTATGTGTTAAAAATAATTTGAATGGATTATGAACATATATATGTATGTATGTATGTATGTATGTATGTATGTATGTATGTGTGTATGTATATGTCTCAGCTGGTAAAGGCAATCATCACAAAGAATGAAGAACTGAATCTGGCCCCCAGAACTCAAAAATTGTCTTCTGATCTCCACATGTACACCACATTATACACACAGAAAATAAATAAGAAATATGAAAAAATACATACTTGCATGTTTCTAGTGACCAAATGTTTTTCACCCTTCCAATTTTCTACATTAAAATTCTGTTTAAGTTTTCTCTCATTCCAAATCCATGCCATGTTTTCCATGTTGTTCCATATATAGATAGCTAATTCCTTTATTCAGGGCACAGTACAGATAGACACAGGACATACAGGCAAAACCAACATCAGACACACAGAGATATCAGACAACAGAGAGATTACTAACAGTCCAATAACCACAGACTACAGACAAGTGGAAGGCATGGTGACAGATGTGGAGAATTCAAAATTTAAGATTGCTCTTGGTCAAACTACTCTATGAGAAAGTGCTTTGTTTTCATTCCTTAATTGTGGTGGGTATTGTGTTCCCTGAAATATTGTGTGTTCCCCGAAATAAACATATCTGGGGTCAGAGAACAGACAGCCACTAGAACAGAGCCAGAAATGGTGGCTAGGAAATGGGAAGAGTAAGCCATAACAGAAGTTGGGTGGTGGTGGTACACACCTTTAATCCCAGCACTTGGGAGGCAGAGCTAGCCAGATCTCTGAGTTCAAGGCCACTTTAGAAACAGCTAAGCATGGTGACCCACGCCTTTAATCCCAGGGAGTGGGGGCAGATAGAGAAAGGTATATAAGGCGTGAGGACCAGGAACTAAGGAGAAAAAAGCATGTAGTTAGTAAAGCATTCGGCTGGTTAAGCATTCAGACTTTCGAGCACAGTTCAGCTGAGAGCCATTGGGATGAGGATTCAGAAGCTTGCAGTCTGAGGAAACAAGACCAGCAGAGGAACTGGAGAGGTGAGAAAACTGTGGCTTGTTCTGCTTCTCTGATCTTCCAGCATTCACCCCAATAACTGGCCTCGGGTTTGGTTTCATTAATAAGAACTGTTAAGATTCCTACTACACTTAATTCCATGACAATACACTTTGGTGCCCTCTGAGGTTACCTTTAATATATTAACAGACACGGTCTTCATATAATGTTTCAAAGTTTTCTTGTCCCTTCTCCTGAGGGTTACTATATGTATAACTATTTGTCAAACAATGATTTCTTGCAGACAACACAAAATTCAGAGTGAATGAGAATTGGCTACACTTTCTTCCCTTTAAAGAGAGAAGATGCATATGTAAGATATGATGAGTATTTCCATCTAGTATGAGGCTGAGACATCACAGAATTATACAAAATGTGGAGAAATGTAGAAAAGGCTCCTGAAAAAAAAAAGTAGCTATTTAAGGGGGAGGAAATGAACAGATGACACTCATTTGTGTGAAGTTTTCTTCCTCCTGATCTTCCACTTATGTTGAATGAGACCTAGGGCCTTCAGAGGAGCGAACCCTTTAGCCCTGTAGCAATTGTTGTGCCTGGGCCAGTACCCCAACAAGTGCCACAAGCAAGGGCTCCTAAACTGCCCTAAACACAACATCTAATAGCTGTGTTTCTGTCTTTAGGAAGGAAACACATGCTTCATGAGAGAGGAATGTGTTCATTTCAGAGACATCAACCAATACAAGGAATATAGAATAGGCAAGTTTGAGAAAACAGAGTGAGAGATCTGTGGATATGCTGAGTCACAAACCTTAGAAGAGCGGAGATATTTTAGACAAAAAGTTAATGAGACATAGCGGGCACTTTAGTTAGAATCATTGTGGGTGACACAGCTAAGTGAGAAAGTTTGAGAGGCAAAGACTGTCCATAAGGAAAATCAGCAATTTGAGCAATAGAGAAGAGATGTTAAGTTGGGTTTGCTTCATATAAATTAATATTTAATATTCTACATAAATATTTCATAGAGTTCTAACCATATTGCTTGAATTATTTAAAAAAGAAGTAAAATAAATGTGAGGGTTACACATTTCAAAAATGGCAACATAAGCCAGTGAAATGCCAGGCAATCGTGTGATGGAAAGGGCTGCAATCACAGAGTATCATGGAGAAAGGAAGAGGAAGTAGAATGGGAACTAATTATTAATGGCTAACTTGCACAATAAGCCCGCATTCATACCCACCCAGAATTTATGAATAATTCGCAAACTAAAGAAGAAACCAATGAGAATGTGTGTCTGTGATATTTCTAGGACAATTCAGAGAAATGTTTCAAATTATTTTTATTAGTTGCTGTCTCACTGGTTTTTAATGTACACCATAAAGAAAACCATGGCAAGATTATATTCAGTATTTTTGTTTATGTCTCCTGGTGATATTACTTGGAAATCTTTGATTAAAACCAGTAATCAAGGCGCCACTAATGGATTATGTGTTTAGATCATTGTGGGCTTATTATAATGGGACTATATTTTTAAGCTGGTAAAATTGTATGCATGAATTCCCCCTAAGATGCATACAGAAATAATACCATGAACATCTTAGCATAGTATAAGGGATCACAAATAAGTAGATGTTAAATACAATACTTTAAAATAGTAATTATGATGCATTTCAGATAAAGCATTTTATTTTAACCATTTTACCTCAAAAAAATCTGAAACCATTTTACCTCTTAAGTATTTGAGGATAGAACAGTTTCAGTCAATAATGGCCATTCAAAGCTGTGTTTACTGAAGGAACTCAATTAGCAATTTATGCAGAGGCTTTAAGTCTATGCTACACTACATGGCATGTCTCTCTAATTCACATTTACTTAAAATCTGAGTAAAGATTTAAATCAGAAAATATCTATCTGTTACACATAAATCCTGTGAATTATAAGAACATTAATCCAAGAATCCTTCCTTGGTGTTCTGGTTTCAGTGAATCTTTACATAACTTTCAACAGCTACTTATTTTCCATCACTTTCTGTCAGGAACATGGAAAAGGCTGAGGTCTCATGTTATCAGCTTTCTTCATTATGATAAATAGACTAATTATTGAGTATTGAGGAGAAGTGAGAAGCAGAATGGGAATTAATTATTAATAACTGGTTTCCAGAATAAGCATGCCTGCTATCTTCACATTTATGAATAACTTGCCTCCCTCATGAACAACTTGAAAAAATAGACTACTATGGTTCTTCAAGAACCTTCCCTCAGACATTTTAGATATGAGTATTTTTTAAAATGATCTTATCGCTATATGGTTGGTTGGCTTTTTATTTACATGTTTATTTTACTTTTAAGGATTTGTTTGTTTGTTTGAATTGGCATATTTTATTAGCATTTCATTATTGCAATATGTTTTCTAGGAAAACAATGATCCAGCAGTGGATGGAGGTCTTACTATGACTCACTATCTCAGAGTGTTCACATGATTCTTCTGTCCCTTTTTCTTGGTTGTTAAGCAAAACTGTTTAGCATATAGCTAGGAAGCAGAGAGAAAAGATCAGGAAACTAAATACATCCCTTCCAGCCCACACTCTGCTTCCTCCAAGTAGGTCATTCATGCTTCCTATGTTTCCAAACCCATCAAATTATGAATGAGGCAATTGTATCTGCAATGCTATGAAGGCTGGAGTTATGGAAATCATTTTATGGACACTCAGATTGAACACTAAGGCTTGGGTCTATGTTCAGTTTGTTCTAGCCTTACTCTCCACATGGCTAAGTCCTCATTTAGCCTCCTCACATGTACTCCTGACACTCATCTGATCGAGGAATACAGGAAGGAATATATATTTAGGTTTTTAAAAGTCCTATCATGATTCCCACTTGCAAACCTTTAAATCACTTATTAATCTCTTTCTCTGGCACTCAGCCAGCTAGCACACAGTGTGTCTTAGGCCAAGACTGACTGCCAAAATAAGGCTAAGCTTGTTCTCCTAGCCTAAAGCCAATCTACATATTTGAGGCCTGCACCATACAGGACTATTTTAATATTCTGGAAACTTTCATTGAAATATATATTTAGACAAATGCTTTTGAAGAAACCAGACAAAAATCAGGGTATTTTTTTTGTGTGTGTATGTGATTTTAGTTGTCAAATTCAGGTGAATATGGGATGGAGCACAAACTTGAGCAGCTTTCCTGAAAATGTATCCACAGGGTTTCTACCATGGACCTCAGATCATCTCAGGACTGATTATCCAATGATAACCAAAGATTGAGTAATATGAGTATATTATTGAGCATTTTGAGCATTGGAAGGATCCAAAGAACTTTGCATATGTGAACAGACCCCACATCTAGGAGTGGATGCAATGCTTTAAGAAAAGAAAGTTTGCTTCTAGCTTCTTTTTTGACTTAGGTAAAATGACTTTAGCCAAGCGGTATGAAATTTATGGTACTATCTATATATTCATTTCTATATTTTTATGTTCTGCAAAGATACTGGAAATTCTGTCAAGAAAATATTCTCCCAATATGTTAGAATTCACCAATCTGATTCACATAAATCAATGAGTTTCTATACATGTGCATGCATACACACACACACATGCACACACACACACACACACACACACACACACACACACACACACACCACATGTAATGAAGAGAAAAAACAAACACCACAAAATTAATAACTGTTTCAGGTAGCATCTTCTTATTTAGCACATTGACATTTATGCATATTCTCTGCAATTATGCTATTTCAAATAAATAAACAACACCAATGATACCATTTGATCAAATAGCATAGGTCTAATTTTCAGAACTTTTGTCTGAGGGTTTTGCCTGCATCTGTACCTGTGTAGCACCTTTTGTATGCCTAATGCCCATGAAGGACAAAAGAGAGTATAAGATTCCCTGGAACTGGAGGAACAGATGGTTGTGGGCCACAGTGCAAGTGCTGGGAATTGAAACTGGATATTCTGGAAGAAAAGACAGTACTCTTAACTTTTGAGTTGTCTCTCCAGCCCTTCTCAGGAGGTTTTTTAAGGATTAACTTTAAACAATGTTCAGTTTGAATTTCTCAAAAAAGATTGTCTTAGTTACTGTTTTATTGTATGAAATGACACCATGGCCAAGGCAACTCTAACAAAAGAAGACATTTAACTAGGGCTGCCAATAATTTTAGAAGGTCAGTCTGTGGTCCTCATGACAGGAAGTAGATAGGCATGGTGCTGGAGCAGTAGCTGAGAGCTTTACATCCTAATCCCCATGAAACAGGCAGAAAGAGAGCCCCTGTATCTAGCATGGGCTTTTGAAACCTCAAAACCCACCCCCAGTGACGTATTTCTTCTAATGAGACCACACCTATTCTAACAGGGCCACAATTCCTAAATCTTCCTAAATAATTTCACTGACATAGAATTAAGCATTCAAATATATGAGCCTGTAAATGCAATCCTTATTCAAACCATCAAAGTTATTTAAAGGCATGTACTTGTTATTCAGATCTTAGATGGTCTTAAAATAAAAAAAGACCTGGAGCCAGATATTAGGGTAAAAGCTGAGAAATATCAGAGAAGCAGAACAGCCAGCCACTAGTTCTTACCTCTACAAAATCCTCAGCCTAAAAAGAATGAGTTCCTGTTTCCTCACACCTTATATACCTTTCTGTGTCCTGCCATATTATTTCCTGGGATTGAAGGTGTGTGTTACCACTGACTGGTTCTGTTTCTCTCATATAGCCCAGTGTGGCCTTGAACATACAGAGATCCAGGTAGATCTCTACCTCCCAAATGGTAAGATTAAAGGTGTATGCCACCACTGCCTGACCTCTATGTCTAATTTAGTCGCTGCCTCTGTCCTCTGATCACCAGGTAAGCTTTATTGGGGTACATAATATATCACTACATTTCCCCTTTTTTGTCTAAAAAAATAAAATATTTATAACTAATATAAGAACTATAAATAATAAGTAAAAAAGTATATTCAATATATACAGTCAAGAATTACATTAACAATGTCCAAACTATTAACATTTGACAAATTCAGAGAAAATACTCATTATTTATGCTATTTTAGTGAGTCCAAAATGTTGTACCTAATTCACATTCTATCCTAACTTGTATTGCCAACCAAAAATATCTTTTGATGTCTTTCAAACTTATACACTTTATACTTCTCTAGTGAGTTTCTTTTCTGAATTCGTTAATGAAGTAAACTATAACAATCTAATCTTCAACTCCCTCAGAGACTTGAGAAGGAAAAAATATTAACTGAGTAAGTAGGAAGTGCAAACAAGTAACTTCCAAAAAAATGTGAGAAATGATGGAAACAGCTGGCTGCCTGGACAGTCACCCAAGGTTCCTCTGCAATGTTGAGGCATCCATCTTTCACCTACAGGCCTAGCATACTTGATAAATTTTTCTGTGAAGCAGAATTTTCTAAAGGGCCTTCTTATCTTGTCTTGGCAAGGATTGCTAGTCCTTTCTTTTGTGCCCTGCTTGTCCATTTTGGACAGCATACTGTCAGCAGTTGATATAAGGGCACTTTCTTACCCAGTAGCTAACTTTTGCTACAAAGAACATAAACTCACTCCATACAGAGTTTCTTCAATGCCCACCATCTTCTTTGAAGTAGATTGGTGCTGCAGGAGTGGACATATCTCATAGTCATAAAAAAATATGTTACTAAAACATCTTAAATGCCATATTCTATAGATCTCTGAAGTGTTCAAAGTTGACTTATCTAAAATATATTTCTGTTTATCCTTGAAAATACACCTAATATGACTACAAGTTTGATTGTAATGACTGTTAACTTGAATTTGTTATATCCTAATTAGTTGGTAATAATAACTTTCAAGGACTAGCAATTTGCATTACATTGTTAAATGAACTGTAGAGGTGTAATACCTTGAACAAGATTAGAAATGTATGTACAATATTTTCTAGCAAAATCAACCTCAAATTTGCATCAATATACATAATTTGTATACAATATAAAAAATCCAATACAATGTAAAATATTTAAAACTAGTAGTCGGGGGTTGGGGATTTAGCTGAGTGGTAGAGTGCTTGCCTAGCAAGCGCAAGGCCCTGGGTTCAATCCTCAGCTCTGGCAAAAAAAAAAAAAAAAAAAAAAAAAAAAAAAAAAAAAAACAAACCAAAAAAAAAAAAAAAACCCAACAAAAAACAAGTAGTTGATTTTTAAAAGTAGACTCAATAATCTACCTTTTTATCTTATCATATCTATATCCTTCTCTTTTTTCTTATCAGAGTAGATTCAATATTATACACTTTTTTCATATTATTTATAGAAATAATCTTTGTTTTTTATTCTGTCAAAAAAAAAAACAAAACCCTAAATCTAATCTCCTCTGTTTAGCCTTTTTCTTTTTTTTTTTTTTCTTGACCATTAACAATAACAACTTGTAACCAACCATCCTAAACCATGACAGAGATTGGGGCTCACAAGTTAGGCATACCCAGGCTGGCCCACCTGATATTCCTACCAACATATTTAAAAGGGGTATTGATTTATGACTTTATTTGTTCAATTGTCATATAAATTTCAGAAAATTACTGCCACCTTGGAGCACAGTACTGAGGGTCATGATCTCATATTTAACTCCAGAATAAACTAGCTCCTATACTCTATGAAATAAATGCTGTGTTCTTGCATTGAGAGCTAGCACATAGCTGGGACATCTCTTTTCCTATCTCTGGCTTTATTTATTTATATTACCATTTTTCCTTTTTCATCTATTTAGTATAACTAAACATTAATCAACTTTGCCTTCATTTTTGAAAAACACAATTTGTATTTGTTTATTTTCTTCTATTTATTTGCATGAGAAGTTTGCCCTGGACCCCAAGGCTCCTCCTGCCTTAGCTGCCAGATTGTTGTAATTTAAGCAACACAAAGCTTTATTTATTGGCTTATCACATTCTTCTCTTTTTGTTTTCACTCATGACTGCTCTGATTCTTAGTATTTCTTTCCTTCTACTACTTTTCGGTTTCCCCCTTTTTATATGTAAAAAGGTTTATGTTTTTTGTTTTGCATATATTCACCTGATTTTGATTATAATTTACTTTGTAATTGGATAATATTTATGTACTTTCTTTTTCCTCATTTAGTCACTGTGTATCCCTTTCCTAGTTTTTTATTGACGGTTTTATATAGTCATACAGAGAATTTCAGGGTTTAGTTTCTTTTTGATTTCCCAAGCCCTTGAAGTTCACTGTTAGTGCATTGTTGATAATTATGACATATTTTTGTTTCCATTCCAAATATTCCAACAGCAAATTAATTTAATTATTACATGAAACAATTTTAGCTTGAGATCCACATATAAATGTATAATATTTTCTAAAAATAATTATCATTACCGTGGAAATAGTCATGCAATGCTATGTTCTGTTTTTCAGAACATCAATGACCACAGTTAATTTTATGTGCGGACTTGGCTGGGATAAGGTAACAAGTAAAACAATATTTATAAGTGGGTGCTTTAAGTATGCTTCTGGAAGAGATAAACATTTGAATCAATACTCTAATTAAAGAAGACTGTCTTCCTTGTAATCGCCTTCCCACTCACTGGGAGGTCTGAATGAGAAAAGGAAAGGCTGAGGTCTTTCTGTCTTCTAAGTCTGTACTACCCATGCAAGTGGTCTCAGATACTAGCTCATGTGTTTCCAGGGCCTGTGGACTTAGTATAAAGTACACCAGTCATTGCTTGGGTTGTCCAGCTTGCAAAAGCAGGTGAGTGGGATTATTTGGTGTTTGTGTATGTGTTCTGGGTTCTGTTTTCCCATAGAGCCTTGACTCAGATCTTGTCCTCACTGAGTATTTCAATATATCTGTGAGAAAAGATTCAATGTTAGGACACATGAACACATCTGAATTTGATAGACCCTCCTTAGTGTATCTTTTAATACATGGTACTCTAAATTTATTTGATGGTAGGGCCTCTTTTGTAAGTCTGTCTTTTTTATTTTATTATATTATATTATAATAATATATTATATTATATGAGTGGAGAGGGTCCCTGAACTGGCCTACCCTAGTAATCAGATTGGTGAATACCCTAACTGTCATCATAGAGCTTAACTAATAGAAGCAGATGCAGAGATCCACAGTCAAGCACCAGGCTGAGCTCCAGGAATCCAATCAAAGAGAGTAAAGAGGGGATCTTATGAGCAAGGAAGGTCAAGATCATGAGGAAATCTACAGAGACAACTGAACCAAACTCATAGGAACTCCAGAACTTTAGACCGACAGCTGTGGAACCTGCATGGCACCAGACTAGGCCCTTTGTATACGGTAGACAATTGAGAAGCTTGGTCTGTGTGAGGGGCGCCTGGCAGTGGGATCAGGATCTATCTCTGGTGCATGAACTGGCTTTCTTGAGCCCATTACCTATGGTGGGACACTTTGCACAACCTTAATGCATGAAGGAGAGGCTTAGACCTGCCTCAACTGAATGTACCAGGCTTTGCTGACTCCCCATTGGGAGCCCTTACCCTTTTAGAGAAGGGAATGGGAGTTGGGGGAAAGACTGGGGAGGAGCGGGAGGAGGGATGAGAGGGGATTTTCTGTTGGTATGTAAAATGAATAAAAAAATTTTAATTAAAAAAGTATTTATTTTATATGCTGACCACAGTTTCCTCTCTCTCCTCTTCTCCCCTCCCCATCCACTCCTCAAAAAGGGTAAGGCCTCCCATGGGAGTCAACAAAGTATGGCATATCAAGTTGAGGCAGGACCAAGCTCCTCCTGGCTGTATCAAGGCTGAGTGAGGCATCCCACCATAGGGAATAGGTTCCAAAAAGCCAGCTCATGTGCCAGGGACAGATCCTTGTCACACTACTAAGGGCCCCACAAACAGACAAAGATATACAACTGTCACCCACGTGTAGAGGGCCTAGAATCCACAAGGATATCCCCAGCTAAGAATCTTAGCAATAATGGAGAGGGTGCCTGAAGTGACCATCTCCTGTAATCAATCAGATTTATAAACCTATAAATCAATTTTCTGACTAATATAACTTCAAATCCTTTGGTAAAACTGAACAGTGTCTAAAATAGCGATTTCCAAACACACTATTTCAGATACTGACAATGAAAGAATATTACTGTGGAACAATAGGCATACTACCTAATATCCAAACATTAAATATGCACACTGAATTTGAAAACTCAGATGAAAGCACTTTTTAAATTAATATTTTCTCTTTATAAACTCACTTCAATAACAAAACAATGAGTAATACAAAGTATCAAGTTTAGATGCACAGTTAAGAAACTAAATTGCAGAGAGAAAATATACAATGATAGTGGAGGCCTGAGAAAACACAGATGCTTTACTAATTAATGTATTATTTAGACATGATTACAGGTGTTTGGGATTGACCTAAAAACCTGATATTTAATGATACTATTTTGATTTGTTTCATGCCTTTATCTTTTTAAATTCACTTTATGTGCTCTGCTCTGTTTAGACATGGAAAGAACATAAATATGGGGGATATCTTTAAATTATTGGAAGAGAATAATCTTCTTCACAAAATAGAAAATTTGTAAATTTAGCTCTTCTCTTGATTATGTCATTTGGCAATCATCTCATTATTCATGGGGATTATGAAAGCATGGAACTGTTACCACATCTTTGAGTTCTTCAGTTCTGGAAATGCCATTTATTTCTAGCAAATTAGACTATTGAGTGTAACAATGTACAGAACAGACACAAACATCAAACTCGTGATCCATGTTGCCACATTTCCTACAATGTGATAGTTCTGAAAAGGAAGTGTGTGTGTGTGTGTGTGTGTGTGTGTGTGTGTGTGTGTTTCAAACTGTACTCCGCATGTATACCTATATTGTGGAACCAACAAAGATAAATCTATAAACCATTGGTGAAGGGTTTGTCATACAAGTGTAAGTGTCTGAGTTTGATCCCCCGAGTCTATGAAAACGGCTATGAGTAGTTAGTTGCCAGCAATCACAGTTCTCAAGGTCACTCACTACGTCCTTCTGGGCAGTTAGTCTAAAATCAGTGAGCTTCATGATCAATAGTAGATTATGTTTCCAAAAATTTTAGGTAGGCAGCTATTGAAAAAGACACTAGATATCTATGGTATTTATATGTATGTGCATTTATGTACAAGAACCAATATATGACTATGTGTACATACATATAAAAATTAAAATTAAAATGTAAACAAAGTTGAATTTATATCTTTAAGATGGAATGCACTATAGAAATGTTGATACAAAGATATAGATTTAAATAAATAAAAATAAAATGTTTAAGTAATCATATCATTCACTCTAGCAACTACTGGGAAGGTTATAACTAGGAAGTAATAGTAGGTAACTTATCAGTCATGGATGAGCTATGAATCTTGTCCTTGGTTTCAAAACTGCTCTTAACAATGGTTATGAGTCTCCAAACTTCAATCTGGGAATTCACCTTCATTTACTATCTCTGAAAGCTACATGAAATGGACTGGCTAGGGGGTATGGCATGCTGAATCATTTCCTTTGACTTACCTTCACCTCAGTGGCTGATGCTTTAAAACGGGACTGTTCATTTTTATTGCCATGAGTGATATAAGCTAAAAGAGGTTTAGGGGTCTGAGACTCCATGGTGTCTCCATTTGTCATCTATTTCTTAGTATTATCTGTCTTTAACTTCTTTGTACTTTTTTAAATTTTCTAAATTTAGGTTCCGTTTTGGACAAGCAATTGGTATCATGATTTTCCTAACATTAGTATTTTAGAAATTTGCATGCTAATGCTATATGCTATATAATTATCATTTTGGTTCTCAGAGAGTCAAACATGAAATTAAAGTTGTTGTGACCTGTGAGGTAAATAATGACTTGAGAGAGAACTGAAAAGAAGGATTTCTTTGAAGAGAAAGAAATACAAGACAACAATGGGGAAGGGACTTGAATTAAAGACTGTAATGTGTGTGTATGAAATAAAGTAGTAAATTAGATGATTAATTTTAAGATCTAGGCAACACAACATTGTATCTTGCTATTTTCTAGTCTGTTATTAGAATTTCGGCCGTGAGTCTCCTTATGACCAGAGCTAAGCATGTACCAGGGGATGGCCTAATCTGCTGCTTTATAGCTCATTATAGAGCATCAGCTGCATCCTTGCTGAGGAGGAAGGAACTTCAACATCCCTCGGGGAAGAGACTATTTTCTTGCTTATCACTTGCAATTTGTTGTATTCTGGTGCCGACTTGCATATCAGTATTTTAAATAATAGACAACAAATTCAAATACAGATGAGCAAAAGTGTTTTAAGTTTACTGGCTTTCTTATTCTAAACATTGAAAGATACTGTGTATTCAGCAATTGTTGAGATAATCAACATTTTTGCTTACCTCTTCACACCTCTCTGTGGGGTGGAACAATATGATTACATCTGACTAACCATTTCCATAGATAAAAATCAAGCTCGGCTGTTACTTGTAAGTGATAGGGGTATCAACTCTAATGAAGAGTTCTATTAAACTCTTTATAAGTAATTCCTATTGTGTGAATCATTGATTTACACAAGAAAAAATGTATTATCTTTAAATGAGGACAGGCTCACATATGTGCCTTTGTAACAGACTGGGAAGCAATAGATGATAGGATTATGATTGGTCAGCCTAAAAAGATTACATGTGTTGGGACAGGATGATTGCCAATCTTGAAAGGATGCTGAACAAAATAAAACAAAAGACATCATCCACTGTAACCCAGGTACTGTCCACCACACATTATGTAAAAAATCATACACAAATGCATCTAAAACTCAAATCCATATTTCAAACAACTAATGTTGAGAACAGTTTAAAATGTGATTAAAATAAGCCACAGGATGTGTCTGATGAAAATGCAGTGAATCTGAAGAGGCAGTAAATATTTTCATGAATGAAATTTTACAGTTCAGTTCTGAAGAACAGGTAATTTTCAGTAGACAGTTTCTTCTCAAACACAGGTCATGACACAAGGAAATTAACATTACATCGCACACTGAGAATAAAGTACATTTACTTTGTTGAAAAATGTATAGAATTTTATCTTTAAAAATAAATATAAATATTTCATTGAATATTTATACATAAATAAATGCATGCATCCACTTTCAATTATATGTAAATCTATCTACAAAAGTGATCATATGTGTATATGTCAGGATGAAATCTGTACTCTGTAGCTCTAACACAAGAGTGAAAAAGCAATGACTAGTAACAATGACCCCACCTGCCACTGAGATTTTGAAATCTAATCACAATTGACAATAATGAACCAGTATTATCTTCTCATGAAAAACTTACCTTAAAAGTGTAGAGACCCCTCTAAAAAGTCCCTGGTGACTTGTGAGAAAAGTTGCGCAGAAATTATAAATAATATGTTGGATTGTAACATAGATAATCAGGTAAAGACTCATGCCATAATACTGATATTAAACAAATCTTTAAATGAGTAAGAAAGTTAACAGACAAGGAAGTTGACATAGATCTCACCACAGTAGATTTAGACTAGGGAAAAGTGAGAAATGAGGAACAATCACATTACAAACTCCAAGGCAACAAATGTCCCATTTGAAGTGAATCAGTGACTGTCAAATCTATTGTGTGGCAGCTGGCTAGAGCTAAATTATCATAGCTGCTATCTCCTCCAACACACTGAACAACTACAAAGTTAAAGGCAGTAAATTTATGTCTAGTTTTGTAATTGTGCAATGGCTATGCAAAACTATTTGGGGTAGTAAGGTGAGAGATAGAAGAAAAACTTACCAACTAGTTTTTGCACTTCTCATAAATTTAACATTAGTTAAAAACAAGAAGGTTCTTAAAGGCATGCATGTACACATATGGTTATTTCCATGGAAATTATCTGCATTGCACCTTCTTGAACCTCTTGGCATGGCCTGAAAACTCCCACTAAGGAAAAGATTATTCAGATCTTAATATACTAAATTGGAACCACCTTCGCCAATAATCTCATATTATGTCTAATTACTTTAAATGGCATAATCATTTCAGAAGTTTAATAACTAAAAATATGTATCCATTTGCACAGTGGAAGAAAGTATCTCACAGCAATACATCTGAGCTTTTTCATTTTATTCATACCTGCAATAAGTCATAAAGTCATCACTGAAGAATTCCTCCTTACATATTTATTTCCTGTCGTGACCATTTTTCTAAAACAACTTCAAGGGTTTAAATGTCTGGAATGTTATCCAGATAACTTACCAGAAGGATTATACATTGGTTCTAACACATTGTTTTAACATTAATCCACATCATATTTCGTTATTTAAAATATATTCCACTATATGTGGAGAGAAGTTGGAGAGGGGTTAAACAGCAGCGAACTAAACTGGAAAAGAGGTGGGTATTGAAGATTCCATTTGACAAAACGTTCAAACTCTCTGTCAAGAATCTTGCCTCTCCACACATGAACATACAATTTTGTCAGGGTCCACATGTTGGTTCTAGAAGAAGTGGTGTAGTTTCTAACTATGATAACAGAAGTACTCTATGTAAGGCAAGTAGGACCATAATCAAATGTCTGTTAGCTAAACTATGCTCATAATTCTATGTGATCATTTTTATTAAACTATAAATCAATCAACATAAATGGAGTATGAAATTACATGGTGTGCTTAACTAACCATTCATATGACTGTATTAGACCAAAGCAAAGAAGTTATGTGCTAACATACTCTTTCCACAGCAAATTTTATTATGTATAATATGATGTATATAACTTTCCTACAACAGAATCCCCAGTCCTGAGAGGTCAGTTTCTATAGTTTCATTAGACATTTTTATGATTCTCATGACTCAAGCCAGAACTAACACAAAGACTGAAGTAATAGTATGGGTATGATATTTGTCACAAATATCTCTCTGCAAAGAAACAGTATAAGAACACTTATAGTATCTGAATATTGATGGTCGATGGTAAAAAAAAAAATACCCTTCAGGCTTTCTCTGCAGCCTTTGCTCTCACCTTATCAATGAAATGCTTGCAATTTCTTATCAGCTAGGTTGTCCAGAGAATCAATAAATACATATAGAATATTTGGGAATTGTCCCATGTGGTTTTGGAAATGCCCTGTGGTCCACAGTCTCTAACCAGAAAAGACAGTGGTCTAACAAAATCTAGGTCTGAATATCAAGAACATTAAATATCTGCTCTGCAAAGCCTGAAGATGGCTGTCCACAAAGTAGAGTCTACTTTGAAAGTCTACTTGCACAAAGTAGAGTTTCATTTACTCCACCTTTACTTTCTGTTGAGGTTCTCTGAGAACAATGTCCTCCTCTCACTGCTGGGAGAAGTATATTTAAATCAATCCATTTATTAAAGTATTGATTGTGGTGGTATTGTGTTCCCCAAAATATTGTGCACCCTAATAAATTTATCTGTGGTCAGAGAACAGACAGCCACTAGATACAAAGCCAAAAATGGTGGTTAGAAAATGGGTCAGAGCAAGCCATAGCAGAAGCTGGGCAATGGTGGTGCACACCTTTAATCCCAGCACTTGGGAGGCAGAGCTAGGTGGATCTCTGAGTTCAAGGATACAGCCAGCATAGAGACACTCTCCTTTAATCCCAGGGAGTGACGGCAGAAAGAGAAAGATATACAAGGCATGAAGACCAGAAACTAGAAACATTTGGCTAGTTAAGCATTTGGTGGTTAAGCTTTTAGGCTTTAGAGCAGCAGTTCAGCTGAGTTCCATTTGGATGAGGACTCAGAAGCTTGCAGTCTGAGGAAACAAGACCAGCTGAGGAACTGGTGAGGCGAGGTAGCTGTGGTTTGTTCTGTCTCTCTGATCTTCCAGCATTCACCCCAATACCTGGCTCAGGTTTGATTTTATTAACAAGACTCTTTAAGACTCATGCTACCATTGATATCTTCCAAACCCTCACCTATGCATAAAAATAACACTATGTATTTTAAAGGAATGCCTTAAGTCAGTCAAGTTAACATCAAATTAAATTAAAGTACTAGCTTCTGTAGAGGAGAGGTAATGCTTATATTTCTGTCAACTTTTTCCTGTGAAAATTAGTCACAAAATCTGAATGGTATTTACTCATCTGATTATCTACAATTTGATTTGACACTTTTTGTTCATGACCATGTGCATACATTATGGTGGATATACCTGCTCTAGCCATCATATTTACTGCAGTGACTATGAGATCAATAGCCACCTGGAGAATATGTTCCCTACAGTGGAGGTTGGAAACATTCAAAATGATAAGTCAAAACACTGAGACCATTACTAGTTCAACGTTGAACCTAAAAAATGAAACAAAGCAAAAATTGTTATTTCTGATTGCATTGAACTAGAAAGGGGAAGTCATGTGCTCAATCTGTTTAAAAGAGTACCAAAAGATACAGTCCATTGCAGTTGTCCATGGTAACTTGTAGGATGAAGCTTAAATGGTCTTATTAATAAAATCAAACCTGAAGCTAGTTATTGAGGTGAATGCTGAAAGATCAGAGAAACACAACAAGCCTCAGCTACCTCACCTTGCCAGTTCCTTAGCTGATCCTGTTTCCTCAGACTGGAAGCCTCTGAGTCCTTATCCGAATGGATCTCAGCTGAATTGTTGCTTGAAAGCCTGAATGCTTAACCAGCCAAATGCTTCTAGTTCCTGGTACTAACACCTTATATACCTTTCTGCTTTCTACCATGACTCCCTGGGATTAAAGGCTCATTCTTGGGATTAAAGGCATAGTCACCAGGCCTGGGTGTTCCCAAGGTGGTCTTGAACTCACAGAGATCCAGAGGGATTTCTGCCTCTGGAAATGCTAGGATTAAAGGCGTGTGCTACCACTACCTATCCTCTATTTTTAATATTGTGGCTTTTCTGTCTCTGAATCCAGATAAGTTTATTAGGGTGCACAATATTTTGGGGAACACAATACCACCACAGTTACCTGCCAGAGGTAGAAGGTAAATATCTTGCTGAAGATGCCACACACTTCAGAAACAGGGCCCAGCAATCCCTAACAAAAATCTATAAACATTTCTCCTAATATCTATAGATAAGTGTAGTTTTTGCCCCTTATGAAGAAAATTTCTCTTTGCAACAGGTGGCGATTCATAAAACTACAACCAATCAAAATGCAGAGTGGCGGAGCCCAATCCAAAAGGATACATCTACAAAATACTCCTATACTAAAGAAACATTGCCTAAGAGGGAGAGGAAAGATCATAACACCCAGAAGACCAAGGAATTTACTGTATGTTTGTGTTTCCTAGTAACATCAGAAAATACATCTGTAAAGTCTCACCAACCTGAGCAACCAAATGTGAGCTGAACAAGTATGACACCAACTGACATTCCAAACTTGATGAGGGGAAATCCACAAGGTCTCAAGCTCCACAAAGAATTTTAGGCAACTGAGAAAAGCTGGGGCTGTGGAGATAGGTGATCCTCCCCAGAGAAGCACAAACCAATTGGTTACCCAATGCCAAATGGCCAGCCCTGCAAATATACATACAAGCAACATTATATGAAATGAACAGGTTATATTTAGGAATATATGTATATGCAAAAACAACAATTAGTGAAAAAAGAGGCCATGAATTTGAAGGAGAACAGAGATGGGTATATAGGAAGTTTTGATGGAAAGGAAGAGAAGGAAGAAATGTTGGAATTAAATTATAATCTCAAGAAAATATATAAAAGCCAAAAATCGGCATTTGTTCTGGGAGTGGAATGGATGGAATGGAAGTGAATATTTGCAATAATAACCTACTCTAATCTAAGGGTCAGCAGTGCTCAGGATGGAGTCTCTGATACGTGGATATTTAATCTAATTTAGTGTGTTGTTTAACTTCTTTCAACAAAGTATTTATACAGTTTAGTGTTTCAAAATCCCAAAAAGTAAGCAGGATTGGTTCAGAGTCAAATACAGCTCTGTCATTAATTTAGAGTCCAGTCACACTCCCCTAGAGCTCTGTGCTTATTTATCTGTCTCCTTCATGGCCCATGATCCCTGGGATGTCTTGTCTCATTAGTATCCTCACCCTTTGGTAGTGGGCTTGGCACCTGGGAAGTGAGCACTAAATGCTTGGTGCATAAAGAATAAAGAAACATCAGTGAAGAAGGAAAAGAAGACAGAGAGATCAAAGCAGAGCTAAGGCAAAACCAAGCAAGCTGCTTATATGCCAAGAGCCTCCCTTCTCTCACAGAGCTCATAATTGGCTCCTGCATTGCCTAGAATATTTATTCTTTTCTTTGAAGTTATAGTTTTTAAAAAAATGCTTTTGGGTTAACCACATTTTATAATTTGCTGTAAGATAAATGTCTAAATTTGGTTTTGCTTGCTAATTTATGTCATATAAAAATAATAAAAATGCAAAGTGAACAAGATTAATTCATGTTTCATGCCCCTACAACCACAGAACAAATAATAATAAAATATTTATAGTTCAGTGAGCTTTTAGACTTGATCTAATTTTGATAGCTGAAGGATGCTGAAAGCAAACAGAAAATAATAACTTCTAATAACTAAAAATGTATCTATGAAGGTTCAGTGTCAGAAAAGTAGCTGGTATTTCCAGCTCATTTTCAGTATTCTTTGTAATCCTCTATGCCTCCTAGATAGTTACAATTAATCTTGTCATAATTTTTACAGTATTAATATATTCATTAAAAAGTTTAGTTTTATATATGTATTTTATGATTACAGGATTTATAAGAAGTCTTAAGTAAATTGGTCAATAAATTTCCCAAACTTAATGCTAAGCAAAAGAAAAAGGAAAGTTTAATATTCGATACTTTAAAGGTCAAGACCATGACTATACAAAATGCAGATGCTCCTCAACTTGATAAATTTATTGCAACATCCTAATGATCCCAACAAAATTTGGTAAGACTTCCATCTGTAATGACACACACCTTCTAAATATAGCATAGAAAAAAGTGTAACCCTAGTTGTCATCCTTGTAATCATGGCTGGTTGGGAGTTTCAGCTCCCTACTTCTTTCCAGCACAGCAAGAATACATACCATTGCCTGCACAGATAGAGAGTTCCTACTACTGCCCAGCACAGCCACAGAGTCCCAGCCACAGACTAGCATTTCCCTAGAGTGGCAGAATGCATATAATTTGGCTAGGGAATAAATCAAAACTAAAAGTATATTTTCTTTTAAACATGCATTATTTCTCACCATTTTAGATTCAAAATCTTCTAGAACAATCTTGTACCAAGGACTCTCTGCAGAGGATGATGTGAGACAAGAATGGGTGCTTCCTTAAGAAGACAAAATGATCGAGAAGAGCAGAGGTGAGAAGGGCTTAGGGAAAGATTAAAGGTGTCGTTCATTTATTGTTTCTCAGTGTGGCATTCACAGGGACATAGTAAGTGTAAAGATTGTTTTGTCCTCTATTCTCAGGCAGGAAGGAAGATGATGAAACTGCTTAATATCAGAGAGTAGGATTGAAGATTTAGAAGATGGTTTTGGCCTTGAACTTTAGCTAAGGAAACATCAGCAATTATCCTGCTAGATTTAAAATTTGTGCAGACCAGGGGCTTGGCATTTTCCTTCCTGCTGAGGGGTTGTGATGCTTGGCCTATCTTGGGGACACACCTTGGGACCACTGGAGGAAAACAACTTTTCTATTAAGATTTTAGCTAACCAAAGAAATAATATTAGGTTGAGTTTGACTTAATCATGGGGAGTCCTTTAAAATGGGAATGTTTTGAAATGGTGGAATCTGTCCTTTCCAGAAAAAGTCAGGTTACTGTGTCAAAGTGCAGTGTCTGAAGAATAGTGAGCTATTTGGGGGAGCAGAGCTCTGCATACCTCAACTTCCATCTTTGTCTGGTGCCTGAAACAACAAAAACCATTGGTCCAGCTTATACTGCTGCTTAAATTTTCTAAGTGTCTGAGCAAAAAGTGCAGACAGCTTGCATTCAAAGCACTAACCAATAGAAAATACAAAAACCAAATGTTTCTTATTAAGCTAAGTTTTAACAATTTGTCAATGTAGTGACAGGAAATTACTGCATATACACATTGACTATAGTTATGAGCAGATACACATGAACCACACAGCCCAGCAACTGACTCACACACACACACACAAAATACAGTATAAGTTTATATAATGAATATATTTAGAAATAAAAAAGGAACAAAATACAGGTACTTGCTACAATTTGAATGAATTATGATGACAGAGTGAAAAGTGAAAAAAATCACTCTCCATAGCCCCCAAATCTTGAAATATACATATATAATATGTCCAGAATAGGACAAGATTTAGAGTTATAGATATATGGTGGTCTCCAGATCTCTGCTAGGGACTGTGGAGTGAAAGAACAATGTCTAAGAGGTTTATGGTTTCTTCATGACGTGAAGAAACTGCTCTGACATCGTAGAGATGGCTGCACAACTCTGGAAAAATAGTAAAAATACTAAATTCTCCAGTTTAGGTGAAATATGTGTAAAGCAATTTCCTTTTTATGTATTACTAAAAATTCATATACGTATAAAGTAATTTCATTAAAGTTATAAAACTATGTAGGCAGAACACGCTTAATATGGAGCTGGACAGAAATTCAGCTCTTCAAGTTCTCTCTGCTTAGTTTCCTCCCTTGATTTCAGACTGGAATAGATTCAATTAGAGGTCCCAAGAATCTGTAAGTCTTTCCCATCTCCGAGTACCACATGATCTAGACTCTAGAGTCTAGAGCAAGAGGAAATACATTTTTCCTCCAGCCATGAAGTTATTTTCTATTTTTAGTTCTAATCAATCAACTATACCTCGTGAAGAATAGTATGGTCTACTTGTTTAATTCAAATTGGAAACAAATGGGAAAAAATGAGTATAATAGGTGACAAAATGACCTCTGAGCCTAAAGAGGAAAAGTGGAAGTTGGGGACAGGTTCTGAGCATTGTCAGGACAGAAAGGAGGCAACTGAAGAAGACACACAAGTGGCTTCACTTCTTTACTGAACTATTAGACTCGCTTTGCTATGAGAGATGAGCACTGTTAGGAGCAAAGTCTGAGGTACATGATGGGTCCAGTCCTAGGCTAAAGGAAAGAAGGCTGACCATGCATACATAGACTCTACATGCACAGCTACTGCTCCCCACAGTGGTCCTTTCCTGAATCTCTGCTCTTACCTATCTGTTGCATTTGAGGGTCCAGGACACCTGCTTTGCAGGACTGCTTTAAAATTCTCTCTGTTTCTGGGTGCCCTGAGCATCGTCAAGCCAGGCTTGCTTGGCAAATGAAGACCAAGCATTTTCTCTTCTAATTTGTTATATTCTGTGTATCCAATATTTACAAACCATAGCTACATAATCTCTGAATTGTCTCTTCAATTTTCCTCCCTCTTCATTTTGAGGCAAGGTCACACTCTGTATCTAAGTGTGGTCTAGAACTGAGAAAGAAGCCATACTGACCTCAAACTCAGGAAAATCCCCCTTGCTCCATCTCCCAAGTTCTTCAGTCAAAAACATATACCACTATACCATGCTTCCCTGTTTTCTGAACATGTCAAAATCATAATTTATTCTTTAAGATTTTAGTTGTGAATGTCCTAAATATAACAAGAAATATGACTACAAACTTTAAAATATAAATGTATTTCATTGATACACAAAAAAACAAAATGTGTACATATGTATTTGATGATGTTTTGACACATGGATAAATTATATAATATTTAAGCCAGGCTTATCTACATCCTCAAATATTTATCATTTCTTTACAGCTCAAACTTTCAGAATCTCTTCTAGCCTATGGAATAGCTACCACACAATAGCTGGGGGTGAGTAGTAGCAAAGGATCAAGCTCATTTTATTGATCTCTGATGATACACCATTCTACTTTAAGTTCATATTAAGGTACATATTTGTACCTCTGTACACCCTGTATTCCTTTGCTTGATGGCTTCAGGACAATGTCAGACACAAACTTGACTTCTTAGCTCTTCATGACACAATTAACATTGGGGAATAATTTCTAAAAAGCCTGGGAATGAGCACAAGATGAAGTTTAGGATTGGAAATCAGGTTTTCTGTTACTAAGACCCTTCCACCAACAGTGTTGATGTCAGTCCTGTACCTATTTCCTTGGACTGTTACCTCCAACAGATAATCAGGCTCTGATAATCAAAAGAACACAGCAGCACCAGAAGATATTGGCTGGCAAAAACAAAAAGTTAAGTCACTTTTGAAACATTGTCATGTGGTCCTGAGACAAAATAAGAGAATGTGTGGCCAGCTACCTTCATTTGAAAATGAAGCCAGAGCCAGGATTCACCAACTATTTCAATGATGATACTTCGTAGCAGCACACCAGCCTCCATGATCTTCAGAAGCAGGAGTTAAAATGATGGTTGTACCTTATTCTTTTATTATTATTATTATCATTATTATTATTATTATTATTATTATTATATTTGTGTTTTAATTTTACACATCAGCCATGGGTTCCCCTGTCCTCCCCCCTCCCGCCCCCAACCCCACCTTTCCCCCAGCCCCTCCCCTCCATTCCTATCTCCTCCAGGGCCAAGACACCCCTGGGGATTCATTTAAACCTGGTGGATTCAGTACAGGCAGGTCCTGTCACCTCCTTCCAGGCTGAGCAAAGTGTCCCTGTGTAAGCCCAAGGTTCCAAACAGCCAGCTCATGCATTAAGGACAGGTCCCAGTCCCACCGCCTAGATGCCTCCCAAACAGTTCAAGCTATTCAATTGTCTCACTTATCCAGAGGGCCTGATCCAGCTGGGGGCTCCACAGCTTTTGGTTCATAATTCATGTGTTTCCATTTGTTTGGCTATTTGTCCCTGTGCTTTTCCAATCTTGGTCTCAACAATTCACACTCTTACAGTCTCTCCTCTTTCTCGACAATTGGACTCTTGGAGCTCCACCTGGGGCATGCCCGAGGATCTCTGCATCCACTTCCATCAGTTATTGGAGGAGAGTTCCTGAACAACTGTTAGGGTGTTTGGCCATCTGATCACCAGACCAGGTCGATCAGACTTTCTCTTGACCATTGCCAGTAGTCTACAGTGGATGTATCATTGTGGATTTCTGGGGACCTCTCTAGCACTTTGCTTCTTCCTGTTCTCATGTGGTCTTCATTTATCATGGTCTGTTATTCCTTGTTCTCCCTTTCTGTTCTTGATCCAGCTGGGATCTCCTGCTTCCCTAAGCTCTCTTTCCCTTGAACCTTGCCCTTCATTACTCCCATTGTTGTCCAGGTTGTTCATGTAGATCTCATCCATTTCTCTGTCATTGGGCAATCCCTGTGTCTTTCTCATTCTTCATTTGAGATTTTTGGAGATTGGCTGAGCTGGCTTAGATGAGCAATTCAGGAGAGTGTTCAGCTAGACTTGGTCCCTCTCAACAGGTTCTTTCCATTCAACTCCTTTGTGTTCTATTTCAGGGCCATGGTATCACAGAAAAGCTTTTTATTATGTGGAACAATCACAGAATAGTAAATTCCGGCTGGATAGAACATGTCAAATCTTTCTGTATCTGTTAAATATCCCACTACCCACCAACAATCATCAAAGGAGCAGGGGAAAATATTATTCCTGTGTAGGGTAAGCAGAGATGAAAATTGTTTATTGTGTTGTATCAGTTACTGTTCTCTTTGCTGTGAACTAGATCTGACAAAAGCAACTTCAGGAAGGAAGGACTTATTAGGGCTCATCTTGGAGAATGGAGGCCACCACAGTAGTGCCACCTTCCTGGTGAATAGGGAAGCTCTAGTTGTGGCAGTAAGGGTGTAAAGAAACTGGTCACATGGCATCCATGCCACCCATTCTCTGATTTAACTTTTTTTAAATTAAGTTTGGAACTCTAGTAAGTGGGATAGTGCCACACATATTCATGGATACACTTCATTCCTCAATTAAACCTCTATAGAAATACCCAGAGGTGGATGTCCTAGGTGTTTCCAAATCTGGTCAAGTTGACAGTGAAGATTAACTTTCACAAGTTAATCTACAAAATAGGGAAATTTAAATTATATTATTTCCAATTATATCCAAGCATGAAGTAGACATGAGAAAGACATGACTCTTTTAAGGTCAATCCCTGTGAGTTTACTTAATGGGTAATGGGGAATAATTAAGATCCAAATTGAGAAAATACATTCATGAATACAGAACTGAATAACAGCTGACATTGTCCTCTCTTCTGACTGGGAGTGAATCCACCTGGTGGCAGGCAGCAAGGAAAAGGAGCTCCTGACCCTTCTCCCTTTCTTTTTAAGAGGCCACCTAAAAGGAGCACCACCTACTTCAGGCCCTATAGCCCAAAGTCATGGGCAGAGCAAATATCACTACACGTCTCCATTATATAAAATGTATTTAGCTAGAAGAAGAAAAGTTAGCTACCGCTCATTCATCTCCAAATTGAATACTGACTCAAAAAATTGGAAAAACAGAAACAAAAAACAAATCTGAAAATGTCTAGCCAGAGTTACAGATATTTATGGAAAGGCACAGGGCAATGAACTATGACGCTTAGTCCCAAAGAGAATATATTAAAAATTAAGGCAGTAGTATGGGCACCTATCCCTGCTAGGTTTTATTTAATGAAAAAGACAAATGTCTAAAGTCTCAAAAATTTCAAGTATGAACAAATAATTACCAAAGAAGAACAAATATTATACATATATGAGTGTATATATGTGAGTATGCATGTCATTAGTTTTGTAAGTTGATAGACTTATGTGACTATGATAAGTGCATTGTTCAGATACAGCATTGAGCTTTGTGAATGAGACTAGCATGGGAAATAGGGACTAGGTAATTTAGATATACATTTTAAAAGCTTGACTTTACATACAATTTTGATTTTTTCGTATTTAAATACTTCTGGAAAAAGTTAATGAATGGGCTTTATTTGATGGAAGAAGAAAACTTCCAGTAAAATATTTCTATTATGAAACATTTTCCATTTATTAAAAATATAATACCCATATTGTGTCCTACAATCTTTTATTGAAAAAATTTACAAATATTGTCAAACTACTCACACTTACCTGCCTGTGACTTGTTTTATATCTAGAAAATATTTAGTCAGTTTACTGACTAATTTTTTAATGCTATTTATATTTGGCAGCTGCTTGACAAAACTGCCTTCCTCATTATGGAAACTCTACTCGTGAAAGGAAGTCAACTGCAGCAAATGGGTTTATTGAATTATCCAGCTCACCAATTATACAGTATAAAATTATTCATCCTCATATAATTTGATCGGTAAAGTCATTTATCTCTTGCAAGTGTGTAACATTTGATATTATGCTGCGGGAAAGCTGCAGTTTTAAAGAGACTATAGTTAAACTTTTAAAATGCATTTGAACACTGAATTATTGCCAGTTTTTGCATCCACCATGTTATAATAGAAAAGGTTAGGTTCTAAGTAATTGTTCCTCTGAGTCCACTTCTCTCAACACTTAAAAGGCATCCTTTAAGTTGTTGAACTGTAAAGTATCTATCAGTTGCTACTATAGGCTGTGCAGATTCTGTAATCTCATCTTTATTATAGCTCAATGTTTATAAATTAATGACTTCTTCATCATTTCCTAATAAAATCAGCATAGTTTAATTAGAAACTCTACAGGGTTATCACTGCCACAAGTATACGTCAGAGGCATTGTGACAGAGGGTTTGTAAGGGCCAGGCTGATACTCAGCTTTGCTATCCATTGTGCTTTGCTTAGCATTATTAATTCCCAGTGTATTTATAGTTCTTTGTATCTTTCCATACTTAAAGACTCTGTTTGATGTAATCAAAGATTGCTTTTCCGTGAGAGTTAGTCAAGTGAATCTAAATAGGCTCATCAACAAGAGTGAATATCCTATAAAAGTGAGAATTTCCACTATCATTGTCAGGCAGAACAGTTTAATTTTTGTTATTTGGTTATTCTGTCTAGATCTCTTCCAAGTAATGTGTTATTCAGATAATAGTTAAGAGTTACAAGCACTCCACAAAATTTGCCTATCTATGTTTTTCTATCAGTAAATCAATATATTCAAGTTACTCCATTTTATGTCTCCCTAACTCTCAATCAATTTATTAATTTTTAATATTTTTTCTTCTAATCCTGGACACTAGGAAATTCAAATGCGGAACAACTAAAATATTCCTTTTATTTTAATATATGTCATCCTCTAGAACAGTGGCTCTCAACCTTTCTAATGCTGTAACCTTTTAACATAGTTCCGCATGCTGTAATGACCTCAACAGTAAAATTCTTCTTGTTAATACTTCATAACTGTAATTTTGCTAGTTAGGAATTGTAATGTAAATATATGCATTTTTCCATTGGTCTTACGTGGCCCATGTGAAAGGGTCATTCGACCTCCCAAAAGTGTCATGACCCACAGGTTGAGAACTGATGCTCTAGATATTCTGAATAATATACACACGTGTATATTCAAATATTTCTATTCCTAATATTTACTTTTGTTAATTTTATTAAGGCTGTTCTTTTGAAATTTCAGACATGCATATAAAACATTCTTATTTTCTCTTTCCATGTTGATAATAGAACTGTGTTTGAAAATAGATGGAAAAATAGAAAGAGAGGAAAGAAGACCTCAATGGGCTTTTCAGAAATTATAATCTTATGTGACACATGTGTATCTCCAATGCTAACATCTGAAAATGGCACTGATAGGAAAACAAATGAATCAGAGATAAGTCCCACAGATTTTCTTAAATATGTAATAATAGTCAGCTTTACTCTAACAATTTTAAAATGAGGCATCATGAATTCATCTTATTTATAATATAATATAACTTTAATGTTTGTTTAGTAAAAGAAAACCTATTTGTATAATTCATCAAGGTAAGAGCCTGAAAAGTACATAGGACAATAGAATGTTAACATGTATGAGGGAAAATTGAACTTTCATTTACAATATTAAATAAAGATTTCAAGTAAGATTTACTGGGACTCAGGAAGCAGATTCTGAAACAACTATAGAATGTGGCTAGGAAACATCGAGAGCATCTCAAAGAACATGGTGTACCAGTGTGAGAAGCAGACTTCCAAAGTCCACAAGATCCTACTAGCAAGCCACTTGGTCCACGCTCTTGGTCACACAAAATAATTTATTAGTTAAAGTAGAAATAAGCATGCAGACACAACTTTCATCTCCTAGCATTGCTTGTCTCTTGAGAAAAAAGAAACTCAAATCTCAGTGTCCATCAGGGCAGCTTTCTAATGATAGAATCTGTCTCTGCTATTGCTGTTGCCACTGTCAAGAGGAGGGGCCACAAACATGAGGCACCAACACCATCACGATGCGGCCTCCAACTCCACACAAGGCTCAGTGCTCACACATCTGTCTTACTCTATGCCTTTACTACACTCACTTCAGAAATGTCAGTTTGTGTTTTTGGCATAAGATGTGCATGAGTGTCATGATGACTGCAAAGGCGGACATGGAAAAGATGGTTTCATTGGCTAGTACATCCCGGGAATATGGGTTGTAGAATTCAAGGAGCAGAAATATTGAGAAGGGATTACATGGCTCAGACCATCTCTGAAGGAAGATAGTGACTACTGTTTTGTCTTTAAGAAGATGAACTAAGACTTTGGGTAGAAAAAAGGACAACAGAACCAAGGGGAGTAAAAGTAATTTCAGTGGTGCATAATATGCAATAGAGAACGTAAGATGTCTACACTTGCAAAGAAATATCAATATAGGGAAGCAATTCCATAGAAAACACAAACAAAGAAAAATAGAAAAATGTACCTGCTATGCAGAAAAATTAAACAAAAGAAAAGGGTCTATAAATGTAGAAAAAAAAGCCAAGTCTCAGAATGGAAGAAGTGTCCCTAGCACATTTAGCTGCCAAAGTGCTCACAATGAAAACAATATTTTCTATACATCAATAAAACATAATATTTCAGAAAACAAAAGCATAAATAAAATGACAAACTCCAAAAGAAGAAATTTAATGTTCATTATACATACATATACACATATATAATACATACATGCATGCACATACACACACACACACAGACACACATACATAGATATCATCCCTATGAATAAACATGACCGAGGAAACAAAAGACAACTACAGTTTTCCACATCTTGTCTTCAATAGATCATAATTTGGAAGAACAGGAGGAAACAGATTGCCACTAAGTTTAACCTTGCCTCCGTTGCTCCTAATTGCTAACAAACTCTTATCTCAGGGTGGGTTTCTGTCTTCCCAATTCAACAGCTTGGAGTTGTATCTTTTGAGCAGTTCTTCCCTGAGTAGCATTGACACTGTGGTGGTTTGAAAGAAAATGGACCCCAGAGGGAGTGTCACTATTAGGAGATGTGGCCCTGTTGAAAAAAATTTGTCACCTTGGGAGTAAGCTTTAAGGCCTCCTATGCTCAGTGTGGATCAAGATGTAGTTCCTTCTCTAGCACCATATTTTCCTGAATGCCACCCTGAAGATAATGGACTAAACCTCTGAAACTGTAAGCCAGCCCCAATTACATGTTTTTCCTTTATAAGAGTTGCCATGATCATGATATCTCTTCACACCAATAGAAACTCTAATTAAGACAGACACTTCCCGAAGCTAGTTGTTTGTCTTTCAGATTCAAATATCTGCTGGCTAATTCATATAAAGTCAAGGGTGATCTTGTGGGCATAGACCCAATGACCAAACTCAAAAGACTTCAATGAAAAAAAAAAAAAATAAAAACACCATGCTGTTCAATTTAATACTTAGTTATGAAACAGACTATGTGAAGAGAGACTCTAAACAGTTTGTTGTCTGCCATTAAACAAACCAAAAACTGTGACGGCAGCAAAGATGTAACCATTGTCTTTGGGGGATATAGTATTTGGGGAGTGGAACCCAAGCATTGGACATGTTAAGCATATGATGTACTGATGTGCTAAAAATCCAACCATAACTCTTAATTCTCAAGCACATATTATTAGCATCATCTACACAAAAAGCAACAAGATAGGCTTCTATTTTAATGTAAGATAGCAGTTTCTTCTGTGTCCATTTCATGGTATCAATTTTTGTCATGTGCCTACTATATCAGAAACATACATTAACATATTTGTGCACAGGATGACAGGCAGATGGCAGTTTGAGGAGGCTGCATCAGAAGTGAGGGACCATGCCAAGCTGAAGCATCTATGAAACTTGAAAGTTCTAAACTTGTATGTCCTTTGATTACACACTAGACATGTGATGGCTGTTCTTGGTTGTCAGCTTGGCTACCTCTGAAATTAACTAAAACTCAAAAATAGAGTGGTATACATATGAGGGATTTTTGCTTAATTTGAAGTGGGAAGATCTACTTCTAAGCCAGATCTTTGAGCTGGGCAAACCACCTCTAATCTGGACTATACATTCTACTGGAAGCCTATATAAGGATGTGGAAGAAGGGTGTTTTTGGTCTTTGTCTGCTTGCTTTCACCTCCCTAACAAAGTCATTCCTTCTTTGGTACTCAGGCCTGCTTCTTCAGGATTCTTGCATATACTGAAGACCAGGAAAGATATCCAGTTTCATGGACTGAACAATTACTGGATTCTTGGACCTTCCATTCAGAGGTAGCCTGTGGTGGGTATTGTGTTCCCTGAAATATTGTGCGTTCCCCGAAATAAACATATCTGGGGTCAGAGAACAGACAGCCACTAGAACAGAGCCAGAAATGGTGGCTAGAAAGTGGGAAGAGTAAGCCATAACAGAAGTTGGGCGGTGGTGGTACACACCTTTAATCCCAGCACTTGGGAGGCAGAGCTAGCTGGATCTCTGAGTTCAAGGCCACTTTAGAAACAGCTAAGCATGGTGACTCACCCCTTTAATCCCAGGGAGTAGGGGCAGAAAGAGAAAAGTATATAAGGCTTGAGGACCAGGAACTAAAGGAAAAAGCATGTAGTTAGTTTAAGCTTTGGAGCAACACAGTTCAGCTGAGATTCATGTGGAGGAGGACTCAGAAGCTTCCAGCCTGAGGAAACAAGATCACCTGAGGAACTAGCAAGGTGAGATAGCTGTGGCTTGTTCTGCTTCTCTGATCTTCCAGCATTCACCCCAATAACTGGCCTCGGGTTTGAGTTTTATTAACAAGTACCTTTCAAATTCCTGTTACAGTAGCCTTTGTTGGGTTAGCTGAATCACAGCCTGTAAATCATTCTAATAAACCTCCCTTATATATTTACAGAGAGGTTCATTTTATAGGTTCTACTCTAGAGAACTCTGGCTAATGGAGGGAGGTTGGTCAAAGCTGTCACCATTACAGTATAGGTCTCTTTTTCTTTCCTGGATCCAGATGAGGGACAATGGTGTGTCTCATAAGTTCTTAGGCTTTATTTTCTTTAAACTACTTTAATAGCTAATGTGCCTCCATATGCCCAATTTTCCCAGATAAACTTAGAGGTTGGAGCCCTTTTAGCTCTTATTAGCCTGCCATGGTGGTAATTCCAGGCAGATGATGTCATTCACATGTCCACCTAGGTACAGAGTCATGTTCCATTCTCAAAATGGAGTCAAAAGTTTATAAATGAGGTTAAATCAGTTCCAGGCACAATCTACAAAAGTGTTGTTGTTATACCTATATATTGACTTAGTGCAAGGCACAGCTTGATCTCAGTAATCTCTTTCTTCTAAAACTTATTAGGCCCATTGTAGCATTACATAGGTTAAGGCACAAAATAGCAAGATAATGATGACTTGTACTTTCATTGATGCATGCCAGCAATTGAAAATTTACCCATCATGGTTAACACATCGAGGGTTTCACTCATGAAATTCCTTTTTGTATAACTTTCATATAAAATTTTAATTATTTTATACACATACATTCTAAAGATCTGTTTCTCTAAAATAATTTTCAAGCTTACTATTTTAAATCATTAAGAAATCTAAAAGATCCATACACATACCTCAAATGGCATTGTATGCTAATGTTCATAATTGCATCTCATGCAACATTCAACAGCTTCTTATATAATGCTGTTACAATAGTTATTATTCAGCTGCTTCTTTCTACCGATGACTGATAGAACTCATCTAATAGTATCTACTTTCTGTAAACTCCAGTGACAATAATTAGCTTCTTGTAGGTGATAGTGAACTGCAAAATAAATGCTCTGTAGGAGTCAGTTATCATAACAATATGTGACACTATTTGTTTGGCACTCATTCAATTTCACTGTGTAAATGATATTTCCTTCCTAACATCATTTAGTGAATAGATCCAGCTACTGTGGCATTTGACATTTGGCCAACATTGAATGTTAAGACATTTCTCTAAGTGCAAGTAATTCAACATAAATTAATTATCTGGGGAACTGAAAGCACCATAGAACTCAACTCAAGATTAGCCATAAAGAGTTAGTGATGGCATTGGCTTCTTAGGAATAACTTTGAATAGAGGAT